>NW_017157600.1:478292-485817 GCF_001652005.2 Ceratina calcarata
ATAAATTTATAAGACTTTTATCCAAAAACTTTCAAAAAGTAATAGTTAAATCCATGAACAAGTTTTCTATGAAACGAATTCACGAAGTCTTTGCCAATAAACTTTCAGAAACTATCAATTGGATCCATGAATAGGTTTTGTGTAAAACTAATTCATAGAGCTTTTACCAATAAGCTTCCAGAAAGCAACAGTTGGGACCATGGACAGTTTCTATGTGAAACGAATTCATATACGTTTTACCAATAAACTTTCAGAGACTTAGACTTGGAATGGATAGTTTGTATGTGAAACAAATTCATAGAAGTTTTAATCGTAAACTTGTAGAATCCCTCAGTTGGATTCAACAATTTTTGTATAAAACGAATTCATAATAGATATTCAACGAATTCCCAATGGACTTTCAAGAACCATCAATTTCAAAACAGTTTCTGTATGAAATTATAGATAGATAGATAATATGATTTATTTCGGTTACCTGGGCTCAGAAATGGACTAGGATAGTACAATACTATTGTTACACACATACATATACCATCCTTATAAATTTCGAACAATAATAATAAAATAGTCACATTTCTATTTGTACATTTTCTTAAACTACCTCACTTCTATGTAGTCTTCGGTCAACAATAGAGTCCACTATATAGGCTACCTAAAGCATATCCCTACTAACGTACTTCGTTATACGCAATCGAGAAAAAAACCACAACTTACCACCTAACATTAGCCCCACACACGCAAACCACTGGCGTCTCCCCACACTACATCCTATCACACTATAGTACTTTGGACTAGTTTGTACTGTATCCAGGCACAATCGTGCCTTGCTTCTCTTTTTCCACTTTCCATCTCCTCAATTTATGAAATCAATTTATAGAGCTTTTACCAACAGGCTTCTAGGAAGCAACAGTTGGAACGATGATCAGTTTCTATGTGAGACGCATTGATACAGGTTTTCCCAATATACTTTATGACTGCAATTTGAATTGTAAATAATTTGGGATTGCGCGAGGAGGCAATTGGGAAAGATGCTCGTGTTACCGGGGAGACAAGTATCTCCGTAGGTACTATCCGTGTTGAAACTTAATTTACAGTCGGGCCAAGTGTAAATACGCGAACGGGTATGCGTGCAAAGAGGCTGTCGTCGCCGCACCGAATCGTGGTCATCGGCCAAGCTTTCTACCTCGCGTAGCCGTTTAAACAACATCGTGGCAGGACTCCAACTTCCTAGACTGTAGACGAACGCATCTCTTCCCTACCGCAATTCTATTTTTTCATTCTAAATTACCGTCCTCAATCACCGACGAAATTGTTCCACCCAAAGGATAATTGTCCAATGGATGATAAAAAATGAGCTGTAAAAAAGTTCGATGACAAACAATAATTCTAAACAAAAACTCTAGTTGTTAATTAGCTAAAATAATTTCTAATTGACGTTCAACGTTTTCGAATCAGAAAGTGGGAGAGTGAAACCTCCTATTCGATGTTTACTGAAATAAAAATAGGTATTTCAGGTTCTTTGATACTTTATAACAAAGACGTTACCACTCGCAGATAGGTGGTCCGTAAATAAATTTCTGTTCATTATCGGCTGATTGCCCGCGGCGAACGATAACGCTAACGTTTTCCTTCGCATTACTCACTACCGATTGTTCTTGCAACGGTACTGATAAAACAAACAACTACATTATTCTGTCCAGAAGCGAGTAATTAACGATATTTTATCGAATGATACGACATCAATTAAAAATTTCCCTTATAGTGAAAGAAATTGTGGAAAACTCGAGACATCGAATTTGAGGAAAACTCGAGACATCCGGACGAACGAAGTTTTTCAAGAAGCTAGGAATTTGGATGGAGGAGGTTCGGAGGCATGAGAAAGCGTAAGAAAATGACAAAGAACAGCGATAGGGTAAGCGTTGGCTTCGCTGGTACCGGGCATAGTGCATTGCATGCCTTCCGCCGGTTCGCCGCGTTTCTTCTATAAATAGAAACGCGTCGCGGCGCGGACGCGCGATATTGTCCGGTATCAACGTCCTGCGACAATGTTACCCTAAATTTCTACCGAAGGGAACGGAATTCTTTAAGAAACCCATCGATGGCGCGTATTAAGCTGCGTATCCACTTGCAGCGATCCCGCTTCGCGTATCATCGTTGCGTAACGGTTTATGATATGTTACAAAATATACACGATGAGTCAATCAAAACTTATCATTTAAAATAACAAAACTTGATGATTCCATTAAAAAACTTTATAAGAACGTAACACTGTGTACTTTGATAGAATGCAAAAACGCATCGATTTAATGAGCATCGGATGAAAAATGGGTACAACATATTCTAATGAAACCTAAGAATAATCATTCATTCTCTGTTCTCATTACCTCCCACTTCATTTATTCGATGTATAATTTTATCACGCAATGCGATTTATTGCACAATCGTGCGACTCATGATTTATTCTGTGATTAGTAATAAATGATTTATTATATGGAATAAGTATGAGGACGCTTGCCAGTGCGTAATGATACGATCACCTTGCCAGGATAATATCTAATTTTCCAGCGAAGGAAAAGAGTCTGGTTGAGACACGGTAGCAAGTCGTTTCGGAAGATGTCGATGGCTCGATTACGTAAAGGGAGCATTCGTGAACCGTAGCGATCCTCGACTGATGTTAGTCAAACACTAGATAAGAAGCTCGTCAACTGGCGAACTAACATCGTCGCTATCGGCTTAGCTATTCGATAAAAGAGTCGACAAACCGAACTTGACACCCGAGATTGTACCACTTGTTTAACTTCAGATACTTAGTAATATGTGGAAACTGTTGCCGAGCCACTTGCGACAGGACAAGTTCTTCTACAGTACTGGATTTCCATTCAACAATTTAATCGACTAAATAAAATAATTGAATAGGTGAAAGTCAATATTGTAAATTGTGATTTGCATTGCTTTCTTCAGCTACAAATGGTAATGAGTTAAAAGATAAGGTGAAGTCCTAACTCATCTCCTTATTTTTCATTCTTTGCTAACCAATATGACTAAAGATTTTACTTATTTAAGTAATAATCGTGGAAGCTACTTAGGATCACTGCCAGTGAAAACAGATTTTAGGTTTAATTAATTTAGCACTACCAGTTCTTATAATAAGAGAGTGTTCGATTACTTTCCTTACTATTTTGTGTTTTAAGAATTCATTATATCTGCGATAAAGTGTATGCTTCTAAAAATTAGGATTAATAAACTTAGGATTAATAAACCACAATGACTTTTGCTGCTTCAATTGACACTCTATTAATTAATGGGAATTCTTGATAAACAACAATTCCAATTTATTTTAACTAACACTTAATCTTATGTAAACTTAACTTAATCTAATGTAAATCCTTGATTTCTAAAAAATATAAACCGCAGTTACTACATACAAGATTGACACGTTGGAAAAGATCATACGATTCCGCGTAAATAAAATTATTCAACGAGCGAGAACGGGGAGAAGGGAGAACGAATGCGGGCTATGCAAATGAGCTGACCTTTCGGGGTTAGCCGCGGTGTGTACGGGGCATAAGGACCGGATCGATAAGTCGCCACTTCGACGTAAGTACTCGAACGATCGGTCGGCGATGTCGTAAGTGGCGGGAAAGATCTACGGGACACGACACCATTAGAATCTTCCCTCAGGATCTACAGCCAGTCTTACTGACTCGCAACAAACGATAGGAAACATGCTTTCCTCTTGAATCTCCAACTTCCCTAACACTTCACCATTCTATTTCTTAACATTTTTCATTTGCCAGAACAATGGAACAAATCCTAACGTACTTGGCCTAACTTTATAATTGTTTTTTTTACAAATAAACTGTTGCATCGATAGACATTAAAGAGCGACAAGACAATGGAAGTTCCTCGACTGAAGACTAAACGAGGAGCTCTGATGACTTGAAGGTCTGCCAGGGGCACAAAAGGAATAGGACGGTTTTCCGAAAAACACGAAACCGAAGTAAAGATCATGTAGATAGGGTCAGAACGCGTTTCCAGAAGGGACGCCACCAGCGGTCTAAGGAAAGCAATGGAAATTTGATCTGGTAACGGCGTGACAAATGTGGTCGAGTCCTTCAGGGAAAACCTGATCTGAAATGCTCGTAAATATTGGCAGGAACTATTGGGAAAAAATTGATTATTTATGTCCTTCACCCGGGAAACTTGAGATAAAGAGTCTCCAGTAGCTTAACTGATCGGTTAAACCCATTTCAATAAATTAGAGTTTCCTTTGAAGAAACGTGAATACGGTCAATAAATGGGAAGCAAATGGCTACATAAATTCCACCGTTCTAATCCCTAGCCATTATACAGTTCTCGAAGACCTCGAAATATTGTGTACATAATGCATGCTCAGTTTCATTTCTCGCTGTTTTATTTAACGCGGCTGAGTGGCAGCTAATTAGCATCGCATCTGTGCGTACGGAAAATCAATGTCCATGGACGAGCACCGGCCGATACGATCGTCTCCGACGGACTATGGCTAACCGAGATCCACGATAATGCCGTCTCCATCCATACTCGAACTACGGATGATCGAGGGCCCCTCAGTTCGGATCTGAGACCGATGTACGATTTTCGTTTCGACGTTTTCGTTTTTATAAACAAGACTGATTAAAACGTGCAGAATTAATTACGAATTTCTGGAAATTTATATTANTATGCAGAGTAGAGTTGATTTTAAGCGATAAACGAGCGACTCTTTAACGAGCGTTAGACTTTATTATAAATGAAAAGAAATTAACACGTCTGCCTCTCTTCGAGTCTCGTCGACAACTACTAGGCTTGACAACGACAACTGTTTAGTCTCGTCAATTGCCAATCATCATGAAAGATTGTCTATTTTCCTGGGATCCCACAGTATCTATCGCATATATCAATCTAAGAATCTCGTAATCGTCGTTGCTTCGTCAATGAACAGAATTTGATCGTTAGACTTCTCGCTGAGCGTACTTTCAAAGCCGAGAGATCATCGTTGATAGTTGAGAACCGTAATATCAGCGATCGGTTGATCCGCAGCGAATAGAGAAGCGATAAGGGCGTTCCTAATCATTAGGCCATCGTTCATTTTAATTGCGAATGGCTAGCCAATCTAGCCACAAGCGAAATATGTACTTTCATGATCGAGCCATTAATTTAACAATAATAATAGACTGCGGATTTGTATGCAGAATAGAATGTTTAGAATAGAAAATAATATTCTGTACTTCTAATATTTTTTATTACCACTGTNTTTTCAATAATTTCGTTACTGCATTTTAAACTTGTAGGTAGGATCCAAGAAAATATCCATTTGATACATCAAGAATTGAACAATCGCAATTCGATTTTTGCTTGAAAATTCTCTTTTTTCCCATCTTACTTATACAATGAGTTAATATTCAACTGAGATAAAATAATTGATTTCGATCAGCGGATGAAAGTAGAAAAGTAGTTTATAATTCGTAATAATTAGGTTATCCTAAAAATTGAAAGACGTGTCAGAAAAAATGATAGGTGTCATGAAATATTAAATTTTGATTGTAGGCTTCGCATAATTTACAGCTGAATTCACCAATAATTCCCGTTTAAATATTCACTTGCTATTATTATATAGGACAGAAGAAGTAAGTGTTTGAAAATTTAAAAAGCAGATTCGTTTCTTATGAGTTATAGTAAACTGAGTGTTGGATAAAATTTTTGATAAAACATGGAGGGTGATTACCCTGAGGAGCAGGATCGTGCTCGTTACACGGTGGCCCCCGTTCCTCGGCTAGCCGGTTATAAATGGCCGGTCGTAAAAGTCGTGCGAGGCCGTCGACAGAGGGAACGAGAAGGAATGAGTGGAAGATGTTTCGATGAGAGACGAGGGTCCGAAATGCAGCGCATTACGGTAGGCAAAAAAGCTCGGGGACGAGGCGACGCGACAGGCCGGCCGGTTGCATCTTCAACCGAGAGAAACTGTTTCGGTAGTCGTTGAAAAGTTGATTATACAAAGTCCCAAATCGTTCTCGAACGCCCTTTGAGCACTCGGAGTACCGTGTCAGGTTTCATCCTCTTGATTTATGATCGAGATATCCTTTCCTACTGATTGATTCTCGGTCAGAGTTGTTTTTTCAATTTTAAGTGTCTTTCTATGCTGTAATCAGTTGTCTCGAATCGAACGATTCTCATTTTTAATATAATATTTGTATCTAAAACCTACTGAAGAATACAGTTTTCTGAAGTTACAAATTCTGTGAAAGTGTCTTGACAATTTTACGAATTCTGATGTTACTTGGTTCTTATAAGAAGTCGATTCGACGAACGTTTGAAAAGGAATTCTCGTATCGCCTCCCATAAATCATCCCGATGACCTGTCAGTGTCGCCTTTCTACGTACTCCACCCCCTTCGTCTTTATTCTTCACGTTTCCCGTGTCCTGAACATTTTCGAACCGCGACAATTTCGTTCCTTGGAGAGGAAGATCAGGGAATATTCTTCTTGACCGGAAACGGTTTCGAAATTTTTCAGCAAGCGTTTCACAGCCAGACGATTGGAATGTGCATAATTCATGAGACCTCTTATCAACGAGCCGACCACTAAATATTCTATTTAAGTCTCGCTTGTTCAGTTATACCGATAACAAATTTATATTTTATAAAGTCGGATCACATGGACAGAGAAATAATAAAATTCCCATGCACACATTTTATGAAAACGCAGATAATCTCAAGGACCTCAATTCCTACCAGACTTCATTCTTTCAATTGACATCAGAAACATTTGCATGAAAATAATTGTAATAACTGCATGGAATATGATACGAAAAATAAAAATTCTTCGAAATTATTCCCGATATTAAACGAGGACCAGTCTCGAGGATATATCGGAGGTCAAACAAGATAAAATAAGGAAAAGGTTTCCCACGTCCGAACTTCCGTCCCACTATCGCGGTTCCATGCTTATCTGAGGAAGAAAAGTCGGACCTCGTGTGTAGATCATCTATTGGCTCTAAGGATAGTCCGATTGTCGCCTAAACTCACTGCGAATACTATCTCTATCTCTTCCAGAAACCAGTATCTTGTCTACCGATATTTGCGAACCGTGATAGTCGCGGTCCTCGAGGGCAAATCTACTCGGAAGATTCTCCAACCGAAGGAAACTCACCGTTAGGCCGGCAAATATTTATTCTTCGAATTATCTCTACGATTATCTTCAACCATGAGTATACTTATTTATGCTACAGAGTGATAAACCAACAGAAAATAGAACACATCTTTTTCAATAAAATCTACTTTAATCGTTTGCAATTCATGGTAAAAATATATTACTCTTTAAGTTTGTATGAACACTTACATAAAAACAATAATACATGCTTTAAAAATATTTTAAAATTGAAGTAATGTTTATTTCGAGGATATTATTTAAGGATGTATTGGCTATACAGTCAATCCCAAAAGTTTATGTACTTTAGAAAAATTTCCTATAATTAAAAATAGTGTATTCTTCTTCTAATTTCGATATTT
>NW_017157600.1:486223-490511 GCF_001652005.2 Ceratina calcarata
GACTTTTTAGGCTTATATTTCCTCAAGTCAGTTGTTTCTTCCAACTTCGTGCATGCACACCAAATACCAGAAAGTTTTTTTGGGTTACTGCTGATTACCATAAGAGTACATGTGTTAAATTTTAGGTAGAGATCTTACAGCTCATACAACTTCAATAACTTGCGCGGCACTGGATAAATGAATTAGAAAAAAATATGTTACCAATTATTCCACGGCTCTCTAAAGTATTTACTTAAAAACTGCGGCGTTTGACAATAGGAAGAATGATCGTGAAGGGGTCAAAGGTAAAGTCAGCGGGTAGAGGGCAATAATTTGCCATTAGGTGATCACCGGTTGAACAAAAGTGTTCCCGGGGCACGAAATAAAGAAGAGAGGATAATATATAGGTGAGTAGCCCCGCGGAGCGATATGTAGTACAATGATTCACGCGACAAACATAATTTATCGCCGAGTTCCACGCCTTCCGCGCGAGATCCTCACGTCTTCCTGGCATCTCCCACAAAAATCTTCTTGCCACGGTTTCAAATATAATCGCACCCACCGCTCTTACATTTTCGCGTTCCACCCTCGTCGATTCTCGAAATAACCGAATTCAATTATTTTCAACCGAGCATTCACGCGCTTAGAAAAATTTCCAACCGAATCCAATTATAAAGAAATTTCTATCTGAAATGAATGTTTTAAGAATCCACAGTCTTACTGTAACGTGAAAGGGGATAACATTTACGATTTTGTAAGACTAATTTGTCGATTGTCAGGATGGACGTATAGAGACGACAATGGGTGTGTTACGGTTCGAGTAAAAGGGGACAAAAAGCGAGCAACTAACCGCTTCCTCTTTGCTGGCTTTCTCTTCTATGTACGAGTCGACGGATGATACACGCCGTGCAAAGGACGGCGGAATCGGTCCCTGACGACGCCACATCTAAATATATCCAGCCGTGACACTTGTTTCATGTAAATCAACCCGGTGGACAACGAAAAACCGAGCCTGCGAGATACAGCCTCGAATCCAAACCCGAGACGTATTTTCGAATTGTACTTTCATCAATTTTTCAATGCCAAACATCAAAACGTTTCAAATAGAAACGAAAATATATTTTGAATGATATTACAAGATATCTGATATTCCCCGTTCGTAAAAATACATAAATCGTCACGGGACAATCAATAATGAGAGCAAAGAGTAATGAATTAACAAAATCGATGAAAGAAGAGAAAAAGCGAAGGTTAATCGCATCGTATCCGTTAATTATTCAATTATACGAAGGTTCGCTGGCAGTACGATGATACGGAGGCAAGGAAGGGATGAGAAACGAACGAAAGATCGACAAGGGTTGTTGCCATGCGAAGGGCGGAACTCGCGCAGAAACGACCGCACCCTAGGCTCGGCATAGTAATTGATTGAGCCGCGCCCTGCGAGGGTGTTAGCATGCCGTTTCAGCTCTCGTATAAAAAATTGTGATTGTACACAGCGCGCGGTTCAAGGATTGTGTGTCCTTTTAAAGTTTGCTTTTATTTAGGACGAACCGAGGCTTGACTTTGGAAAATGAAATTAATAAAAATCTCTAGTAAAACGATCAATTTTTAATTCACTGTCTTTGATTTAAGAATTTCCGTCAAACCAATTCTTCGGTTTCAAATTTATTAGAGGACGGAGGTTGTTTTTTTTTTTCTACCAAGAACCCTTACCCTCGTCATCGGGGGGTTTAGTCAAGTTTCAAGGGAAGAGCAAACTCATTATTGGAATCACTTTTCATACGAGGGTAAACGGTCGACCTGAACGAGACGCGATTGTATTCCAACACTTGGACGGCGAGAAAGTGGCCAGGGATAAAAGCGGTGAGCGCTGGATGGCTATCGGTAGCCGGCGCAGCGTTGGCGGTGGCGAATGGCAGCCTTATGCCAAGGGTGGTGTTGGACCGTCACGCCACATAGTGTGATACCGGAGCATAAACGGCCAACCCCCGGGTAACACCCTTGGCCCAATCTACGACCTTCCCGAGATTCGAGATCGAGATTGACGCGGGATCCATTCGACGATTTTCGAAACAGATACAATATAAAATGAAAAATGTGTGTGCTCGTAATTTTTCTACAACAATGTTTCTCAATTAGAACGTTCATTTTCTATTTTATTTAATACGAGTTTCTCCTCTCCAATTATTTATATCCAAAGAAATGTTTAACTGTAATTTTTGTCAAGTGCAGAAAAATTACGAGCCACATGAATCTCGCGTCGGCCGTGTTCTCCGCAACCCCCGAGGCAACCGTATGATTCACGACCGCTTAGATCAGCGAGTCACATTGGTTCGCGCGGTTCTACACGCATGTCCCAAGATGAACGTGGGCGTGTTTCGTTTCTGAACAGGTAATGAACTTGGTTCACGTCCCTATAGCTTCGTTTCGTAACGTTTCCCCAAGCCTTTTGCCACGATCGTAGACCAGGTAAGATGAATTAGGTGACTAAATAGAATGGGATCGCAGGTAAGTCGTCGAGGGATTCCAGGGAATTCTCGAGGGTCGAAAGAATACTCGGACTTTTCCCTCGGCTCCGAAAGGTCACAAAAGTTCGACTATTAAAGGAATATTCGTGTGACACCTGTAATCGAAGGACTGAGTGCTGTATTGTGTCCTTTGCCAATCGATTTTATTTTAGAATTCTAAAACCCCTATAGAAATTTATTAACAGAGAACCCAGTTTAATTCGATTTATTTCAGCAAATTTCGACAAGCAATTCAGAAAATAAAATTAAACAGTTTTGTAACTGCGAGTGAATTTGAACAAGTTCCCATTGCGTTTCCTGCACGAGGCAAGGGACAATCATTTTACAGTCTTCTACCCTGAATTTTTTTACAAACGATTTTAGGTGCGATGACCCCGAGGGGGTTGATACCCTATCGAGTAATTAAAAGTTGGAGGTCGTGTACGAGGACGGGAAGGAAGGGGCTCGCGTGTGCAGACCGAGGCTCTCTCTCCAAGATCCGGCCTCGAAATACCGAACAGGCTTCGGAGTTGTTTGACCAGCTGCTACGAAGGAACAAACCTTTCCTAAACCCCTCTCGTTCCTCCAGTCCTTTT
Source organism: Ceratina calcarata (assembly GCF_001652005.2). Taxonomy (NCBI): domain Eukaryota; kingdom Metazoa; phylum Arthropoda; class Insecta; order Hymenoptera; family Apidae; genus Ceratina; species Ceratina calcarata. The sequence goes on from NW_017157600.1 coordinate 489,306, forward strand.
TCCCTTCGCTCTCCTTAGCAACTCTTTCCCAATTCGGTTTCCCTTACTCAATTCCAAGACCCCATACGGTGTCCACTAAAGAATTTTTCCGACTTCGTCCACATCTCGTACTACGAATAAATTAGGAGTTTGTATATTCCTCAACTCGTTATACTTGAACTAGTTCTAATGTTAATCACTCGATCAGTTTATGTATGTCTGCACATTTTTAGGAAACGTTTATTTGACTTTCGTCTTTCGTTTTTCGATTTCAAATTCAAATCGAATTCTCCCAGTATAATTTATTAATGTATATGAATGTACTATTAGAGTTAATTGAGATATTCAGATCTCCTTGAATGGAGCTCTATTTACACCTTCTGCTACCTCACCTGGATCGGCCGCCCTAAACCGGTGTTAAAAATTCAACTAATATTTGACAACTAACTCGATCCGAGGGGAAGACTACATCGACTTCTGTTCCGGTCCAATTAGAGGAATTAGTGGGTTTTCCGTTTCAGTTAAACTTGCTACAATAGAACCTTTCTTCGAACACCTCGCAAAGACTTAGCTACCTTAGCTTTAATACATTATTTTAACTAAGGAACGAATAATTGCTGATTTAATTAAAGAAATCTTTTTATGCACTCCCGCGTGTTTTTATATTCTATCGAAATTAATTTTTCAAGGCTGTACAGCAAAGTCAATAGATAAATGATAATTTTGTATCGATCAACCTCTATAAGATACCAAATCATCTAACAGTATTTTAGCTTTGCTTACTGATAAGAAACGATAACTTTGATTACATAACGTTAAGACTGAAGATTCCCCAAGTGTAACTCTACCCAGGTGAATCTGAAAGCTGTGTGAGAAGAAGGATCGTTGTATGCCACTATAACATGCTTGACCGATCGTGGACCATGGATGGTCGTCGGGTCGGCTGGACAGACCGTTGTAACAGTACCTCACGTGCCATAGGGATACCATCCCATAACCGGCTGCTTATAAAAAAACTGTATCCACCTCGTTGCAATCGAGATGCAACTAGCTTCGTGCATACAAATTTCCATTTCAATTTCTATGGGTGGAACCAGCAATACAGACACCGAGTGCTTAAATGTGCTTCACAATTTTCTATAGGAGTATTTCATTGAATTGTATAAGACGATCACAGAAATGTAAAATGAAATAATGGTAAAATTTTTCATATGGTATAAGAATAAA
>NW_017157600.1:491001-498630 GCF_001652005.2 Ceratina calcarata
AAAAAAAATTTACTTCACTTGGGAAAAAAAATAATTTATGCATTATTATTTGTACATTTGCCCAAAAGCAGTCAAAATTACTTCCTTGGGCAATCTAGTGTTAATAGAATTGAAAATTTAATAACTATAACGAGTACGAACGTGATTAACTGTTTCATAATTTAGTATGATATCTAAGCTGTCCGAAGAATCTGACAAAGTGGAAATTGAAGGGATCGATGCGTGGAAATGAGGGGAGGGGAGGAGAGATATAAAAATGCGACGCACGCGACGGCAATTATAGAACGCTTAAACGCGTATTTATCGGTGGTATCAGGGGTCGAACAGCCTTCGGCTCGGCTCGCATTGCTCCGTCTCTACGTCTCTATAATACGCGACGGCTGGCGAACACTTGTATTTGATTAGCGGATGTCGCCACGTACGCGGCTAATACGTGTCCCGACAACTGATTCCTCCTCCTTCAGCCGCGAATATAATCAGACGTCGTGCCACACTCAAACTACGAATCGCAAACATTCTCCTACTTCGATCTCGCGCACCGTCCCTTTCTTATCGCAGATAAAACGAAACGTATTAATCATTCTTGTTTAATCTGAATCAACATTATCCAAAATCAAGTCGATAATTATTTAATTGAATCGTATAGACAGTTTTCAGCCAATATAATTCTAATAGAAATTATATAATATTACGTGATAAATAAAAGTGTCTTTCATTTATAGAAAAATTTTCTCTTCTGATAATTGGATCTAAAAGAGATCGATTGATCTTCGAGAAGAGACCCAATAATATTACGTGGCCCGTGGCTCTGGGATCGGCAATTTTTTATCAAGGTGCCGCGCGTCCCGATCGTTTCTGTGACGTTAATCAACAGGCATGGCCATATAAATTTAGCTCGCGAGGACACCAACCCAGGAGGATAAAGTGGATATTCATAAACGTGTGAGTGGACGTTCGCGAGCAAAAACCGACGATCCCTTAGGGTACGAAACTAAAGAAACAAAGAACAAGTGCGCATGCAGTTTAAATTGCAATTTTGATAAGAAAAATCGTTTTCATTACTGTAACGATGAAAAATGAAAAATACATCCTGGAAATTTGTATTGAAAGTTACTTGAATTAGGAATGAGTTTGTTCGTATTGAGAGGAATTCGAGGCCATCGCTCTTTGGGAGTTACCACGCGCGGTCGATGCCGCCTAAAGTCTCGTTGACGAAAAAAAATCGGCCGGATCAACCAGGTACTGGTACCTATCCCTCGTCTTAATCTCCCCAACTCCCGCAAACGATACCTATCCCGCCTGAGGATTCCTAATCGTATCACCTTTGAATCGAGTACAAGACCACCTATGGGCTCAGTTTCATCAATCAGACCGACAAGATTTTCAAATTTCAGTCTGGCTCTCTTTTTCTAATTTAACTCGAAACAGAATATAAGAAGTTCAATGCTTATTTCAAGCTTTTTAAACTGATACTATAAATATTATATTTAACACGAGAATTGTCAGTCCACTAATTGGAATAAGGGATAGATTAAATTATAGAAGCATGACGTAAGGCCAATAACTGTAGAATTGGATTTGTCGCTTGAGACAATCCGTCAATTAACTCCGCCGATACACGTTAAATAATTAATTAAGTAATTAATTCGTCCGAGTATCGGCTTAGCGATACGTGCTTTTATTTCTGGAGTCAGGCTCGCGTGAAAGCGATACCGACGCATGTCGGGGGCGAAGGAGAGGAGAAGGAGGATGATTCATCACACGGTTTGCCTGTTGCAGACGAATCGACCTCTTTTTCTTTGTTGCACCGCTGTTGCAGACGCGCGGCCGTTCGTTTCATACGCTCGCGCGCAGGTATCGTTATCCAGGTGGTGCGTGTGCAACCTCTTTCTTCATGCTACCGCAAAACCACAGGCGCAACCCAATTTTTCTTCCAAAAAAGAAACTCGGTATCAGAGCGTGTCTCTTTACTCGGATCAGATTCGATTCATTTTTCACCGTGCAATCACAGATTCGTTAATAAAAATCTTGCTCTCTTTGCCTAACAGTATCGTGTAGATTACTTTGTTTTATTCGTCACATCTATTACCGTCGAACAATATCTGACCCTTAGACAATGGGAGAGATGAACCCATAAATATGCGATCGAGGAGCTGAGGCAGATTCGAATAGTGAAAAAGGTGTATCACGAAAGTTTCTGTTTGGCCGTTGGCGAAGCTTAAAGAGGCTCTTCGGAGAGGCGTGTCCGGCTCCCGAAAAGGAAGAGGAAGTGGATCCGGGGCTCGAGGGACGGCTCCTCCGCCAGACGGGACACCGTGTTTTTGTGTGTTCACCGGGTTCGCTGGCACACGAAAAATTCATCGCTCCCCTCACCTCGAGTATCCCTACGAACGTGCAATTAGAGAACATTGTCTGGAACGAGCGGTGCTCGGTTGCATATGGCATCGCAGTCGCATCCACCGTTGCACCGCCCGATGCACCGGGGACCGCGTTTCATGCTTTTTGTTGCCTAGATGCCGAAGGGAGAGGAACACGTGCAAACCACATGCGTACCTCGCTCCGGGGGTCTCTACCCTCTCCGGTGTCCACTTATTCTCAATCGCCGTGCACCTACACTAGGATTCTCTCTTTTTCTTCACAGTTTGACTAACTGATTCGTGTTTAGACATACGAATCTTTCCAGTATACAGAATTGTAATAAAGTGCGAGCAATTTGAAATAATCAGATTTCATAGAAGAATTTAATGAAAGGTGCATATAATGATTCATGTTCATAAATATTTTCCAGCACAGAAAATTATGATAAAGTATGAGTAATTTGAAACAGTCTGATATATAGATTTCATCATTCATAGAAGAATTGATACATTGAAAAAGTATTAATGCATGTAATGATTCATGTTCAAACATGGATCCTTCCCAGTACAGAAAATTGTTATAAAGTGTAAGTAATTTAAAATAGCCTGATGGATATGGATTTCATACATTCATATAAGAATTAAATGTAATAATATAGAAATTTGCAGAACATTCATTTCAGTTTGAGCAACTGATTTATATTGAGGCATAGATTTTTCTCCATTACAGAAAATTGCAATAAACTCTGAACCATTGAAAGTAGCTTCACGTTCATAGAAGAATTGAACGTATAAAATATGTGCAAAACATATTATTACTCTTTTTCGAAGAGTAAAAGAAATCTCGATGTATACAAAATGAAAAAAATCGATATCATAAATTTATCAGCAAAATCGAAGATGAAAATCGAGTACTGTAATTTTTCCCATGAATCATCGATGATAATCGGTTTGAGCCGAGAGTCTCGGCGTGCGCGAACCCGTTAAGAAAGTCCCGGCGGTTCCCGGGGCCCTGGGATGTTGCCTTCTCGTACGTTACGTAGGTATACGTATACCGGCATGCAACCTGCGGTGCAACTTGTCAGCCAACATCATTATCGATGCCGGCTCGGTTCGGATCCGCTCCGATCCACGCCGCACCGCGTGCGTTTATTGCGACTTCGTTATTTATACCCCGCTCCGCTTGGCAATAACTAATAGAGATCCTTGCCTTCCCCAACCTGGCAACAAGTCGATATCGTGACTCCGTCGCGCATCAGCCGACCATCTTCAAGTATTTATTCTTCTATTATTACCATCGACCGACAACTTTTCTGGGATTCTTCAGGTACGACTGTATATGAAAAGTTAGCAATGGTACGAATGTCGGTATTTCGATAATTTCATCTCTCGACTTCCAAAGCAAACAAAGAACATGCAGAAATAACATCGCAAACAATTGAAGCAAACTTAGTTTAAATGTAACCCAAAGAAATGTGATTCTACGGTCTCATTGATTCGGAGATTCATTGTTCTAATTTTTTACAATATATAGAGCGCACGTGTTAATTTTTCATCGAATAGAAGAGGCGGAGGAGAAAAGATTGCGGAGCTGTGACCTGGTTCGGCCGACTAAATTTACTCGAAACGGAGTGACACGTGGGAAATCCAGGCGACGTTAGTCAGTCGAGCCACAAATATAGGTGTACCTTTCGCGCATCAGAGTCCGATTACGATACGTTGGTTACAAGGATTTCCCAACAGTCATTGGATTACTAGCTAAACCTAGTTTCCAGTCATCCAGGAAAACCTGTCCTCGAATCGCGAACCGCTCTTCCGCAATAACTTATTATTAGACTGCGGATTCTAGGCGTTCATAGAGAAATTGCATCGGTAGAAAATAGAAGATTAAAAGTGAAATACATGCTACAAAACTTTCATTTTCTAAATTGCTCGCACAATTTTTGTTATACCTTTCTATCTCCTTACGACTGAAACCTGCATTCCAATTTCAACTATCGCAATTATTAGTCTTGATTTTTTTAACATTTTCGATTTGCAATCGAGTGATATGCTTTTCACTGTTGCGTCGATAAAAAAATCCCGTTGGGCGTGAATCGTGGTTGCGACACCGCGAGATTCTCACGAGAAATCGTTTCGATCCGACGATACGCGTTACACACCTCTCCTCCCTTTTATAATCGTTCTGTCACGGAAATAAATTTCGTTGGCGACGCTTTTCGAAAGTCGCTTTCGATTGCGCAACGTTCGAAAGCGTCCCCGTAGCGGCCGGTGCAACCTGTTGGAAGCAGCAGGCGGCAAGGAAGAGAAAACCAGGAGGGAGGGACCCCGTACGATTATCGGATGGGCAATTTTACTAAACTCGTACGCATAATTACTCGCCGCGAGACTTTGCATAAATATCGAAAGTCGCCGCGAAAGAGACTACTGTTGAAATATATACGTACAAAATAACTTTCATGAATTATAATTATTGCACATAAACAGGAAAACACATTTCATTTTTATCATCAATATAAATCTCGCGGATCTACGACTCACTTATTTCCTAACAATCTATAAGAATTATACTTTTACAGCAAAATGTAACACGTACAATCTTCATAATTAAAAGACTTGAAAGTCGTGTGAATTTTAATAATTAAATTTTCGTTGTGAAAGTTGAAAGTACGTAACGTGTGACTGTTATTATTATTATATACAAGAGGGAAGCAGTGTTTCGGTCACGCGTTTTACCATGCGAGTGAAGGAATATTTTCACAAGTCATCGAGGGTAATCTCATCAATTTTGAGTCTTAATTCGTTGGGTTTCTCATCGAGTCCTCGTAGAGCGTTAAAGTCCTGAAAATAACGAGGCAGCTGCACCACCGCGTATCCTGCAGTGGCCCTCTCCTCCTCGTCCTATCACGTGTTTCCAGCCTCTCCCCTTTCAACCGTCTTCTCTTTTTCTTGCCTCTTTCTTCTTCTCTTTTCTGACCGTGTTCCCCACCGGTCCCTCGGGCCTTCTCTTTCGGTTATTCTTTTTCGCCCGGTGCCGTGCTCTCTTCTGACGTTTCCTGTTTTCTTTAATCTCTCTCTTGGATCGCTGCATCCCCTGCACCCGGAGATTTTTACGATTCTCTTCGGGTCGTGTTCCCGGGCTCGAGGATCGGACAAGGGTTCCGTCCCGAGCAACTTTCGAATCAATGATCATCTTTCAACGTTTCTAATTCTCTTTCCTCTTGCATCTTCCTACGTCTGTGATCAGTAGACTTTTATGCAAAATAGAATTAGGACCAACGAATGAAATTCAGACAGGCTTTATCGTATCATGCGTTTCAAATATCTTCGCATATAAAACGCACTGTTAAAAAATGACCACGTTTCATGTGGATGAATAAAAATCCACAGTCCAGCGAGTGGGAAATGATGACGAATTAACTTATCGCTATTTATATAGTCAACACAGTGACAAACGTCCCGAACCTATCTACGAAAAACATTCTTAGTCATCTTGACCTCTGTCCCTGCTTACTCATTATCCCTAGTATTCCTGCTGTTATCCTGTTTAAAACTGAACCTCGATTACTCATACCAACTAATTGTAAGGACAATCGAAAAAGAATTGTTGCATTTAATTCGATAGTTGGAGTTGGATAATGCGATTCGTTCAGAATTGTTCAGTTTTAACGCCGAAAGGAGTTAGCCACCCGGTATACGATGGAATATTCGTCACGGGGGAGACACGACGTGGAAGATTAACATTCGTGCCGCGTAACCGAACATCTACGGTGCAAGCGCTATGCGTTTCCTCAGGGACGCACAGGCTAAAGTCCAGGCAGTTCATTTTAGGAACGTATTTTTTCGTTTCACAGATACAAGTATAGTGTAAATCTGTGAGAACTTCAGTTTCAGATTCACTATTTTTTTATACAGAATGTATAATAATAACAGAATATATAATAAGAATAATACTCAAGTGCGATGAAATGACAAATCAATCTTTAGAATAAAAAAGAAAAATATATAAATTTAGTCATAAAACCATAAAAGAATTGCTTAAACCTTAAAAATTCGACTGCACAAATGTTGGAAACTGAAAAATTTGATAGACACTTTATACGAGCGTTAAAAATAGCTAGGCTTGCGTCTGGGAGTAGGGTGACGATAACAGGAGAAGAATGTTATATATACACAGACGCACTATGTAGAAGCTCATGGTAGTTAGTAGATAAAACGAGATTGCTTCCTATCGCTCTCGATTCGGGAGCTTCGCGGGTTCTTCTTATCTTATCGGCTAGCCAGTGGACCCGCGCTACGATCATTCGTACTGATAACAAATAACGACATTCATTCTAGACGGCGCCCAAAAATTGTCGAAACAGGTGTTCATATCATATTTCTTTCTTAGAATAACAATCGATAAATGATTGATTGGATAAGTAATGAGAAATAAGTATAGAAGATTCACGAAATATTGGTATCATATCCATTTTCATCGAAATATATCATAACGAATTTACAGAATTTTTTTCCTAAAAAAAAATTGTTAAGATATTTGATTTGCAGTTTTCTATTTCTGATTTGAAATATTCGCCGCGAGCTCGCAATCTTTATTTTTACACATCTTTTTTTAAAACCTACGGAAACTTCCCAACAATATTATTGTTCCCGAAAAATTTCAGCCTGTTTTATCGCGCCGTTCGACACGACTCGTTTATTATTCCTACCGGGTGCACAGCGTTGCCTCTCATCTTAAAAAATCGCAAATATCTACGAGTATCCTAGAGTCTTTATCGACGGTTACTAATAAACAGATTCTTATACATACGTAACAGAGGCGTATGCTAAAAATTGAACACTGCCCACAATTTATAAGAACATATTATAAGCAATATCCCTGCTATGATGATAATTCGTTGTTTCCAACAATATTTTAAATGTTTTACTTAATGCACAAAAATCAACAGTCTAATAAAAGGGTAGAAAGAGGGAAGAGAAATGTTGTAACGTGGCAGATTGGCATGATGTCTGTTCCTCAAGGGAACGTTATATCATCCTCGATTGAAGATGATACCGTCCCTCTCGCCTTTGATTATTACACAATCAGGCAATTATTAATACGTTGGGCTAACCAGATGATGGCACGATGATGTGAGAAGCATTCGCAACGAGAGACCTGACCTCGAGTCTCGATCACTTCTGTGAATAAGTATTCCTAATCCCAACACACCATACCATATTTCATTGTTCATGTTAATACAATTACTTCAAATCAAGTACATTCAACTTT
>NW_017157600.1:498964-507088 GCF_001652005.2 Ceratina calcarata
ATTATATTAAAATATAATATATTATATATTTATAATATAATATTTCATCAATTATTGTATGAATTTTGCATTCGAAATATTCGTACATTACCAATGATTTAAAACGGGAAGTAGAAAATGATACGCGTTTAATTCAGCGAAACAAGAACAGCAACTTAGAATCGATCTGCTAGTCGCAAGATGCAATGAACATTTGCATAATATACCGATTCCTTTTTACCCGTTTCGATCTACCAGTAGCAGGTTCCGACTTCGGAACGATCAATGCGCAATTACATAAGAAACATTGATTATATGTCGATCGAATTTGCATATTCATTGAAATCTGTTTTTATTCCCGACGATATTAATTACGTTGTCTCATCAAGAATCCACGTAAGAAAATTCCTTTCACCTCCAGCCCGAACGCGCTCCTGTTTTTCCATCTCTAATGTACAGTATAAGTACTGTTCAATTATTTTTTAAACTTGAACAATACCGGCTATTGACGGATATTGTTCCTTCCTGGAACGATCTCCTCGTTCGGGAAGACAACCGAGCCGTTGTCTTCGAGAGGCATCGATGCACAGGACTTTCTTCACCGAATCGATCACTGATCCGGCCAGATATCTTTCTAAAATTGCCTTGGCCGTCGGCCAAAGTGCTTCGCACCGGCGTCCGGCTATCGGCGCGGGGGGTAAATGGGAAAAGTCACGAGAACCTTTGACTCTATTCTTGATGGACCGAAATCGATCCCTGGCACAGATTTCTTATGGGGAACGACCATACGAGAACGACTTATGCTACCAATCGAATGAATGCATTTATACATAAAAATATGCATTCCTGAATAATTCCATACACGGACATTAAATTCCCTCATAAATGCATCAAATCTACAAGTCACACTTGATTTCATTATTCCTATGTGTCACTCCGAAACAGAAAGAATCCTCAATTGCGTTTTATACAAAATTATTCTCTATGTACATCGTGTACGTGTGTATTTCTAACCAATTGTTCCAACCGTTCTCCCAGGAGATTTGTACGCAGAGCGTGGTTTTCTAAGCAACTGGCTGGCTCCTCTCTCGTAAACGAGGCGAATAAATGAGTAAGGAGATCCACACGCGATGGCTCGCAATTAGAAGAGATGGAAGAACAACACGCGTGCGTTGCTGTTGCGACAGCTGCTTAAGATGCGCATTCATCGCGCGATTACTTCAATTACTTATACTATACTCTTCCTGTATACGCTCATGCATACGTATCCCCTATCCTAGCCACAAGGACACTCCTCTTTTTATCATCGGCTCTATGCAAAACGCGTCATCGATGCGATCCCGTTCCACAACCGGATTCTCCGTCTTATATCGCAAAACTAATATCCGCATCGAATTAAAACCTCTTTACCGAGAATCAATTTCCTTGCATCAATCATTTAACGTAAGATAACAGACATTCATTAATTTGAAAAATTATACAAAATTCACTATACCTCAAGTACGGCATAATGAATTATTATTACAATGTCTTAAAAACGTTTTCATAAACGTTATGATTCATAATAACTCTTTGCTTCGTAGATATTAACTTCGACAAAATACTCTTTACTCCTTAATCTGTAGATTGATTATAAAAATGAAAACGAATTGTTCAACATGATTTCAGGATTTACAATTTAGATAATCATACAGGAAAATGAAATCATTTCAGCAAACTATACAATAAATACTAAATGTAATGTGCAGAAATAAAGGTAGCACAAAATATAAATGAGAGAAATTTTTAGAGGAAAGGAAGGCGCGAAATGGATGAGAGACATAAGCCAACTAAGAAAGGCATCATCAGGACAGGAGAAAGTGGACACGTAAGAGTGCGACAAATTTAACAAATTTAACAATAAAATACAGTCTAAGTTTACAGCATAAGTTTATAAAATATATATGTACTATAAGTTTGATGTAAAAGTATTATCACCAAGTATAACATCCCTTTCAAGGCCGAAAGACGAGAAATAAACGATTACTAATACTACTAAATGTAATGAATTAAATGAAACATGTAATAGTCCATAGGAAGTACATTTCATAACCGCTTTAACGCGTTGACGAAACTCAGTGAACTTCGTGGGATTTGATCAACAAATTTTCCACTAGATTCCCGCGTACGATAATCCCGTAATAAACTCCGCGGGGTGACTGCGAGCCGATCGGCAGCGAGGGTAAAAACGGCCGCGTTTCGAGCGGATTTATTTGCTCGCGCAACCCTTCACGGAAAGACCCACGCGATGCTTTACGATCGCATACCTCGCTCCGGGGCCACCTTTCCTTGGTCTCTACCTCCTACCGACAAACGCACACGCTGCGTACGGATCTCGAGATGCGCACGTTAAGGGGTGGTGCACGTGCGCGCGTGCTACGGATTTATGCGCACGCCTCACGCACCGCGTACTTAATTCTGTTGATGGAAAATTATTAACCAGCTTCGTGACTCCTGCTAACATCGCAGGCTGCATTTTCAAGCCCGAGAGCGCCTGCAAGATTTTTCGAAATATAATATTACATCGTTCGAAGGACAAGGAATAACTTACAAATCAAATATTATGAGAGCCTATTCAGTATTTCTTCGACAAATGTAAAGTCGTCGGGACCGAACAGTCACGTTGCGAAAACAAAACATTCTGATGTTGATGTGCATACTTTTCCGAAAGCCTCAAACATAGAAAGAGACGGCGAGGTGAAAGAGAAAGAACGAACGTGCGTCAAGCACGAGATAAAAAACTATGTACCGAGTTACAATGATAATGCAACTATGAAAATTTTATTCTTTTGATTTTTGTTCAATCAAAACAGTTTTATCATGTTCATTCTTCTGACAAAAATCACACCAAACATGATAGAATTTAAATTATATTTACACATGTATAAAAATAAATACTAAAATTCGTATATTAAAATTATATCGTATTGAAAAAAACTTGTATAAATAAATTATAAGCCTAATAATTGCCTAAATATGTTTGCCATCATATTAGTATTGTTTGATACAGAGATTTGATCCTAGATCACGTTACACTGATCGGAACCGAACAGCGTCACGGAATTTCTAAATTCCTGTGAAACATAATACGAATACTTGAAAAGCTCTTACACACACATCAAGTCGACGGTACATCTCCTTTACAGTAGAAAAGAAAACATTTTCCATTAACACAAATTGCTAATCTCAATTATCATGAAACACGATCAATTTATCAGATCACAATGTATGATCTACAAACAAGATTGCGCTTTCGCCGATCGATCCTGACTACTTAGGACTATTTACATTTCAACGGAATTTGATAAGAATCAGTGCCTAACATCATAAACGTAATGAATACATAAACCTTTGCACGGAACGCAGAAACTATCTAATTAATACTTGCCGCAACATTCTGACAACTGAACACCACCAACCCGGTTTGGAAGACGGTCTCCGATCACGTTGATTTCGGAATCCTGACGACATCTTTACCTGACAGTATTAGAAGGTTCAATTTCAATCTAATGCTGCCCGGTAAGATGTGAACAGATACTCCGTCCGATGCCTCTAGCTTAAATCCACCTCTGGTCCTCAGATTTGCCCTTTTCGCACCTTTCTTTGTCCACTCGCTTTCGGCCATGCCTGTGTTCATGGCTCGTTGTATCTTTTATCTTAAATTCATAATCCACTCTCCCTCATAAAATTTTCTCTCTCTCACTCTCTGGCATTTTTTTTTTTTTAAAAAAGGAACGTGCGAAAACGTGCTTCTCAGAAAACACGCTGCCGTTTCGAGGTAAGTAAGTATAAAACGCAGGGAGAAGTCACTGGCCGCTTTATACGCTTAGCGCGCGGAGCGTGACAAAAAAAATGCGAGGTGCGAATAAGCGCGGTAAAGAGAGAAAATGTGAGTAGCCATACGGAAAAGACCTTGCCCGGTTAAGTCGCCGTGCCATCTAGACTTCGTGCTATCTACATCTGATAGATCGCAAGAACTTTTCCGTACAGTGAAAACCACACAGTGGACAGACAGTTGAGAGGAGAGGTTGCGATTAGTTTATTAACAAGCAAGCGTATGAACGTGCAAGGACAAATACGAGGATGGACGTAAGCTGGATTATAAACATAGCATCGATTGAATATCATTCAGTAGCCGAGGACGGGTATCAGAAGCAATTAGATATTCAATAAATACTAAATGTAATGTGCAGAAATAAAGGTAGCACAAAATATAAATGAGAGAAATTTTTAGAGGAAAGGAAGGCGCGAAATGGATGAGAGACATAAGCCAACTAAGAAAGGCATCATCAGGACAGGAGAAAGTGGACACGTAAGAGTGCGACAAATTTAACAAATTTAACAATAAAATACAGTCTAAGTTTACAGCATAAGTTTATAAAATATATATGTACTATAAGTTTGATGTAAAAGTATTATCACCAAGTATAACATCCCTTTCAAGGCCGAAAGACGAGAAATAAACGATTACTAATACTACTAAATGTAATGAATTAAATGAAACATGTAATAGTCCATAGGAAGTACATTTCATAACCGCTTTAACGCGTTGACGAAACTCAGTGAACTTCGTGGGATTTGATCAACAAATTTTCCACTAGATTCCCGCGTACGATAATCCCGTAATAAACTCCGCGGGGTGACTGCGAGCCGATCGGCAGCGAGGGTAAAAACGGCCGCGTTTCGAGCGGATTTATTTGCTCGCGCAACCCTTCACGGAAAGACCCACGCGATGCTTTACGATCGCATACCTCGCTCCGGGGCCACCTTTCCTTGGTCTCTACCTCCTACCGACAAACGCACACGCTGCGTACGGATCTCGAGATGCGCACGTTAAGGGGTGGTGCACGTGCGCGCGTGCTACGGATTTATGCGCACGCCTCACGCACCGCGTACTTAATTCTGTTGATGGAAAATTATTAACCAGCTTCGTGACTCCTGCTAACATCGCAGGCTGCATTTTCAAGCCCGAGAGCGCCTGCAAGATTTTTCGAAATATAATATTACATCGTTCGAAGGACAAGGAATAACTTACAAATCAAATATTATGAGAGCCTATTCAGTATTTCTTCGACAAATGTAAAGTCGTCGGGACCGAACAGTCACGTTGCGAAAACAAAACATTCTGATGTTGATGTGCATACTTTTCCGAAAGCCTCAAACATAGAAAGAGACGGCGAGGTGAAAGAGAAAGAACGAACGTGCGTCAAGCACGAGATAAAAAACTATGTACCGAGTTACAATGATAATGCAACTATGAAAATTTTATTCTTTTGATTTTTGTTCAATCAAAACAGTTTTATCATGTTCATTCTTCTGACAAAAATCACACCAAACATGATAGAATCAATGTCGCACTAATTGTTCCGGTGCTTCCTTAGCATTGGGAATAAAGAATTCACAAATAATTTGCAGATCTTTTTCAGATTTATCGAAGACATATTGTACCACCTCTGTTCTTTTTCTTATAACTCTGTACATCACGCGAGCCACAAAAATACACGGAATTTCTAAATTCCTGTGAAACATAATACGAATACTTGAAAAGCTCTTACACACACATCAAGTCGACGGTACATCTCCTTTACAGTAGAAAAGAAAACATTTTCCATTAACACAAATTGCTAATCTCAATTATCATGAAACACGATCAATTTATCAGATCACAATGTATGATCTACAAACAAGATTGCGCTTTCGCCGATCGATCCTGACTACTTAGGACTATTTACATTTCAACGGAATTTGATAAGAATCAGTGCCTAACATCATAAACGTAATGAATACATAAACCTTTGCACGGAACGCAGAAACTATCTAATTAATACTTGCCGCAACATTCTGACAACTGAACACCACCAACCCGGTTTGGAAGACGGTCTCCGATCACGTTGATTTCGGAATCCTGACGACATCTTTACCTGACAGTATTAGAAGGTTCAATTTCAATCTAATGCTGCCCGGTAAGATGTGAACAGATACTCCGTCCGATGCCTCTAGCTTAAATCCACCTCTGGTCCTCAGATTTGCCCTTTTCGCACCTTTCTTTGTCCACTCGCTTTCGGCCATGCCTGTGTTCATGGCTCGTTGTATCTTTTATCTTAAATTCATAATCCACTCTCCCTCATAAAATTTTCTCTCTCTCACTCTCTGGCATTTTTTTTTTTTTAAAAAAGGAACGTGCGAAAACGTGCTTCTCAGAAAACACGCTGCCGTTTCGAGGTAAGTAAGTATAAAACGCAGGGAGAAGTCACTGGCCGCTTTATACGCTTAGCGCGCGGAGCGTGACAAAAAAAATGCGAGGTGCGAATAAGCGCGGTAAAGAGAGAAAATGTGAGTAGCCATACGGAAAAGACCTTGCCCGGTTAAGTCGCCGTGCCATCTAGACTTCGTGCTATCTACATCTGATAGATCGCAAGAACTTTTCCGTACAGTGAAAACCACACAGTGGACAGACAGTTGAGAGGAGAGGTTGCGATTAGTTTATTAACAAGCAAGCGTATGAACGTGCAAGGACAAATACGAGGATGGACGTAAGCTGGATTATAAACATAGCATCGATTGAATATCATTCAGTAGCCGAGGACGGGTATCAGAAGCAATTAGATTAATACAAGACTCAGTTCCATGCTGTTCAGACACTGGGACAAACAATCGTAGTTAGCAGAAGAATAATGAGCAAGCAACAAACGAGAGGATAACGAGCACACACTTGGACGGGATTGTTAAAGGGAATCGAAAGGAGCAACACAACCGCACAAACAGCTGCAAATTCTCGCCAAGTACCTGTGATTAACCTCCGGTATAAAATCACCACGTTCCCGGGTCAAATTTGATATTGCTCGTAGGGCGTCGCTCGTAAAATTGGAAATATGCGATTGCGCCTCTTTTTCAAGATACTTTGAACGAATGTTTCCTGGGCCCTTCCTTTTTTTCTCTCTCTTTTCGAATAGATTCGTTCGCCGAGGCCCATTACCGCGGCAGATAGCATCGTCCAGATAGAAGGCGAGCAGGGTGGATACGAGGGGGTTGCCTCCGAATGGTAGGAGGGGCAAGCATGTTTTATGTAATCACCAACCGACTCTGCGGGGCTCGGTATTAATACTGGCAATAAATAAACGCCGTCAGGGAGAGACTCGATCCTGAGGCATCTTGCTGTGTACCTCTCTCGCTCTCTCCACCCTCTTCGCCGTACGCAACGGCGTCGCAACCATCACGCACGCCGGGACTTTTCAGTCCTTTACAACTAATTTCCCATCAGCTCTCAACCAAATACTCTCGCAGTACATATTGTCACTGAATTACAGAATTTTATGCAGTTATACAAATTGTATGAAATGTACCGAATATACGTAAAACGATTATTTTAAATTCCAATTTATAATAAGAAATCTGCATAAACGGACTATGGCCCTTAAGACGCGCATAAAAATTGTTTAATTGTCACGTACCACCAGCGAACTCCGATTACGAGTTCTGGCTTTGATCATCTCGTTCACTAAATAAGTACATTCATATTTGCATCAATTTCTCTAATGAAACGTTGCTGCACTTACTGTAAAATATATACAATTGCCAGTCTTTAATGAACAAAACGTCGACGCCTATGGGCACGCATCCACTTTCCTATTCTGTACCATCCATCCATCCATCCATCTACCTTTCTCTCGGAGATAATTTTCATATTTAAAATAACTGAATAATACGTGAGTTCACACGCAGCTGCTGTCACGAAGACAGAGTCCAGCACGATTATACATACATTTATTTCTTAATACTCTCAATACTATTTCCAAATTCAATTTTAATATTTATACTCGTTGAAACAGAAACTGAAATGAAATCCTACTCGAGTACATTTGGTTATAGGAGTTTGCATTTGTTTATGAATATTTCTTACATCTCGGTTGATATGCGTCGACGGTTATCGCTTTCTCAGTTTCATCCAACGTTATTTTCGTGGCTACACGTATGCAACAGGGGCTGCATTCAATATAAGCGGTTTCTCTCATTTTTTCTCCTCCGTAGTACACATTCGTAGCCTCTTCTCCGGTGAATTTACATTTCCGTGTATCTGGTAACCGGTTTTATGAAGCGGCTCACGGC
>NW_017157600.1:507113-540025 GCF_001652005.2 Ceratina calcarata
ATCCATCCATCCATCCATCTACCTTTCTCTCGGAGATAATTTTCATATTTAAAATAACTGAATAATACGTGAGTTCACACGCAGCTGCTGTCACGAAGACAGAGTCCAGCACGATTATACATACATTTATTTCTTAATACTCTCAATACTATTTCCAAACTCAATTTTAATATTTATACTCGTTGAAACAGAAACTGAAATGAAATCCTACTTGAGTACAGTTGGTTATAGGAGTTTGCATTTGTTTATGAATATTTCTTACATCTCGGTTGATATGCGTCGACGGTTATCGCTTTCTCAGTTTCATCCAACGTTATTTTCGTGGCTACACGTATGCAACAGGGGCTGCATTCAATATAAGCGGTTTCTCTCATTTTTTCTCCTCCGTAGTACACATTCGTAGCCTCTTCTCCGGTGAATTTACATTTCCGTGTATCTGGTAACCGGTTTTATGAAGCGGCTCACGGCTTGCAAGTTAAGTAGGAATTTTTCTCTCTTAGAGAGATATCGTCCCATCCCCCTCTTTCAAGAGAAGCCAGAAAATAACGTAACGATCGGGAGAGAACATTCCTTTTTGCCGTATGGAACGAATTCCAGATACCAGGCGTTTTCGGAATACTGAATTCAAGATGGAACGACGTAACTCGAGATCGAGATGAAACTCGAAAACTGAGATTTGAAAAAAAGTAAATCACCGTTACTGTGTAACGGACCGTCCTTTGTGATGCAAAACTGCGAAACGAAAAAACGACGGTCAAGCGGCATTGTGCCGGAGGAAGAAGAATCAAGATGATTCGCGAGGAATCTTCTCTGTTCTTTGTCGATCGCGGCCGGTAAAAGAGAGATGTAAAAAAAGAAAAAAAACAGAAAGGCAGGGAAAAAGAAAAGAAAGATAAAAAGAAGTATTTCTCGCAACCAGTCATGCCATCCGTCGCTCGTTATCGCACGACCAGTTGTATCAACGTCTCCGCCTTTATGCAAATGGCCGAAGGCTAATATCCATAATGAGCATTAATCCATTCCCTTTTTTTCGTTCTTTAACTCCTTTTTTTCCTTTACTTTAAAGATGGCCGGTCTCGTTCAACGAGGAGAGCTCGAGCCCGGCGACGTCAGAAAACAAGCACGAAAATTCCTCGATACACTATTCCGCCGTTCGACAGAGTAATTTCATTAGCCGTCGTAAAATTTAATTGCTGCTCCCGGGGGAATGTAAATTCTTTCCCGTAAATACGGATACGCGAGAATCGTGCCGACTAAACTTGTATAGAATACGCAAATGAATCTTTTTTAATCAAGTGCTCTCTCTCTCTCTCTCACTCCAGTCTAACTGCTTCGCTCGAAACGAAGGTGAATCTGAAGACATTTAAATACTGAACGTTTCAAGAAATGATGATTGGAAAACACGCCGTACGATTCGACGAGTCTGCGAAGGAAACGAGTATGTATGCGTCCAAGAGCCGTTGACTTGACACGCATACACGACCGCGTCCGATTCTCATGTTTCTCGAGAACCTTCGATCCCGCGGTTCGGTCCCGTGTCGGGGAATTACAAAAACAAGGCGGTGTGTCAACTTATTATGAAACGCAGTATGTATCTTTATCGCACGAGCGAGAACGGGTGTAAACAAGACGTTTGTATTAATTTGTTACACGCGCGAAGCGAGACTGATACGCGGTTGACTATAGAGACGATGACACACGGCGTGGAAACGTCGTCGAAATGCAAGCATTTTTTTTTTATTTCACTATCTCGCATTCATTTACGTTTTTTGTCAACGGGGTGGGAACAGCGCAGGGTAGAGGGATGAGGAGAACGTGGAGGATACCCGTTGCATAAGCTATATTTAACTGCACCTGCTGGCGCCAGACTATTCGCGCACACGCGTTCACATGCACGTTGTGCAGAATCGTACGTATGCGTTGCTATACAAGCCCCAACGCGATCTGGTGTCGAACGTCCGTTTTACTCCACAGGGGCGTGCGCGTGACGAAGATGAACACGCTCGCTTCAACAGTTTAATATTTAAACAAATAATCCTACCTCGAGTCGTAATTGAGCGCTCGAAAGTCTCACGTATGCAAAAGAATTTCATAAATGAGCAGATGATTTCCACATAGGTTGGAGCATAACTGTCCGTTCGAGACGATGAATTGAAATTGAAATATACATATGTATATTAAAAAGAGGAATACTTTGTCACGATTAGAACGGTACATCGAATCAGGGTCCTCTCGATAACTTTCCCTTCTCTACCACTGAAGTGAATCTAATAATAGCCCGGTCGGATCATCCTCGAATAATCGGTAGGGAAGAAACGGAGGGGAAAAAACTATCGAATTCAACGATGAAAAAAAGAGGTTCCCCCGGGCGGCCAAATATGGCGCGACACCGAGCGACCTTAGAAAACTGCTACAAAGCATTTAATTTAATTAAGCTTCGTGAAACGCATTGTACCGCTGCCGGTGAGCTCGGCCAATAGGCGTGTTCATGTTCAACGACACCCGCCTACCCATTTCCATCGTATTCGAACGGAGTTAACGGTTTTAACGCCGACACGTGCCTGTTTACGAGAAATTCCACGAAAACTGCAACCTTGACTTTACGGTATATCTAACGCACTTCCACCCGTACTCTAGATGGAAGTAACCGAGAAGAAGAGCGATAAGAGAATAAAAATAGTAACAAGCACGAGCACGTGGTATCCATGTTCAAATTACGCACATTACATAATCCTACGATAGTCCCAGTACGATACTATCGATAAATCTTTCTAAAGGATGCTAATCGAATTCTTTAAATCGATTATCCTAGCTTAGGGAACTCGGTTTATAAAAATTGATTTACGTTCACAAAAAAAATAAGTATGGATCAATTAAATTCTCACTCACCGATAGCAGGAAATCCAAGGATTCTCTTGCTTCATGCTCGGCATCGCGAAGTCCTGCGGGACGATCGATCGTTGTGGCTAGGAAGAACCGGTGCACCATTCTTCAGACGCACTCCCGAGCAAAGTGCACGATGACTCGCGTCCGCGTTCCTTTTTCTGTACCAACGGGGTACGCTGAGAGATATTGTAAGTTCTTTCGAGAGATACGAAGATCACTGAGACTCGCACCGAGGACAGATTAAATTGTTCTTACACCCTAATCGCGTAGCTCCGAAAACCGCACTGTCAGCAGTAGTAAGCGTGGCACACGATCGCGGAACAAGCGAGCAAAAGTAGTAAGAAACCGCGGCGACGACGGAAGGTGGAGAAGTGCCTTCGGAACGGAGTGGGAGACTTCCTTCCTCTCTCGGGCGACGCGCGTGCGACAGGATAGGATACCGAACCGGCTTCGTTCCGTCGTTACGTACTCGTCTTCCCGGAGACGATCGCGAGACAAGAGCCGACCGGTGATCGTCGCCGACGAACGGGAAACTGAACGAAACCACCGAACAATGCGAGGAGCGCGAGTAACTGTCCCGACTGCTGACCACTGGAACGAACGACGCGAACTGAG
This sequence comes from Ceratina calcarata, assembly GCF_001652005.2. Lineage (NCBI taxonomy): Eukaryota > Metazoa > Arthropoda > Insecta > Hymenoptera > Apidae > Ceratina > Ceratina calcarata. The sequence continues at coordinate 510,615 of NW_017157600.1, forward strand.
CTGCGCGGAGGTGGCGTGAAGTCCGCCAGTCACAAGTGCGCGTTTCCATCGCGCCGCCTGGTGGAGGGGGTCGCCGGGTGCGTGCGTGAGAGAGACAAAGAGAGTGCGTTCGTTCCACCGGGTGATGGAAACGTAGTGGGAGACGGGGTTCGCGCGATCACCAGGGGCGGGGATGAGGCTCAACGCACCCCGTGAATGATGCAGGTGGTGGCAACAGCTACCGTCTTCTTCGTTCTATTAATTAACTATTTTCCTCTGCAATCCTGAAACCCAAGGCCATTACATTTTTTGTGTACCTTTATATTTCAACATGTAGTATAATTAAATAAAGAATGAATCGACGAAGGGCATATCAAATAAGTCTTCATTTCTCGATCCTGTATAATCATTAATGCGACACATCTTTGCAAAAAAAACCTACGTGCACGTGTACTAAGCTTCGTGAAAATGTTTCAAACATAGTCGCATCGGAGTATTCATTAAAACGCGGTTACACAAAATTAAAGAATGCTTCGTCACCGAGTTCAAGGCATACACATATGTATGCATGATAACGCGTCGCATCTTATCATTTTTACCTCAGAAAGCCCAGTCATACGTGTGCATATATACCGTTCACGTACATATTTGGCATCTCGAAGAAAGCGTTCGAGAAAAGACGACGGCTGATTAATTATCGTCGACGTACGTATACCGTGGCCACATAGTTATTGCGACAGAAATATTCTTTATCTGTTCCGATTGGCAGCCGCGATAATGATTGAAGGAACGTTCGATCTGTTGCAACGATGATTTACATCGTCTTCGTACAAGCGGTATATAACTTGTCGCTGGACGAAGTCTCACCCCCCCGTTCACGAAACGTTTTGCGTAACCGGCTCGGCTGCACTTATATTCCGCACCGATACACATAATAACATCTTATCGGCAAGGGAACGACCCGACGACCCTGTGTTTTCCTTGACTAACAAATTCAAAAAACGTTATCACGTATCGAAAACTAGCGCTCGCCGAGATGACGGGGCTTACGAAACAGGGCGAGAGAGTGGCGGTCTATCGGTAATAAATTCGACCGATGATAAATGCTCGATACACGGAATCATGTAACCGCGAGAAAAAAAGAATATTTTTCACCGTCTGATAAAAAAATTAATCCTTATCGGCATACTCTACTAAGCGTGAATATCAGCGTATCTTTATCTAGTGAAAAAAATGCTATAAATTAGAAGATTCTTTCGGTAGCACATTTCTAGACACGAAGCGATAACGCACTCGTTGCTCAATTTCTTTTAAAAACGACTGTAAAACGATGTGTACATCTTCATTAGAAATTAATTTTTATTTGAACACTCTCATGGAATCATCGTAGATATTTCGTAACGAGGGAAGGACTGTTTCCGACCGCTGGTTCCGGATATACGACCACACCTTATCGTGGAACGTTATATGCGATTTCCCTGACCAAAGGACGATGGTCAGAGTACATTCTTATAGAACGATGCACTAAAAAGCTTCCTGACCCACAAATCATTCCTCTATTCAAATGTAGATACATTCTTTTTTCCTGGAGATGATGGTCATGAATACATGGAAAGCCGAACTCCTTGAATATTTATCTACGATCATTTCCTAAATGCATTAGCATGTTCCTTTCCTCGTTACACCAAGCTAGAAACTTGGGATCTTCGTGGAGAGAAGAAAACATTGCAGTAACAATAAGGAAAGACACCTTGACAGAATAGCCAACAAAAGGTGTTGATTGTAAAATTCGTAAATCAGCAATATTTCATTTATGAATGTCCAGAAGAATTACAAGTCACATGAGACTGCGGAATTTTATGCAAAATAAAACATTTCTCAATATGCAGCATTTCAATTTCTGTATAAGTGCATCAAATCTTCGGTCTACTCGTGATGTAATAAATTGCTGCACCATGTTCGATAGAATATTTTTAACCAGGAATAACAAGGAAAGAGAGAAAGCATCGGGTTGGCTCGTTTTCAAATAATAAAAAGCGAAGAAATTAGCCATCACGGCCAGTGACACGATCGGCATATTTCCTTGGCAACGTCATCGGTGTGGCTACCGCGTGGTAGGGAGAGAATTTGCGGAGTGTATTAGTAGGCCATGACGAAAATACCAAGCGGTCCGGATAGTAATAACGAGCATCTAGACGGCATTGACCGCGCCCGAATCCTCGCCGCAGGTCGTTCCCCGCGTGTACTCCTCTTTTCCTCGTGCGCGCCTCGTTAAAGTCGCATTTAGAGGTGATTTTTATAGGGGCACGTGTCCAAAGACGCGTTTAGGCACCGGAATAAAGAGCAACGACGCTCTTCTTCCGTTTAGCTAATTGCGAAACAAAAGCGTAAGATTCCATGAAGTGTTACTCGCGTCTTTTACTTTCTTCTTCGATCGGAGTTGCCCCAGCATTATGATAGAATTCGAAACCGGACGAAGTTACCACCTCTGATCCTCCTCAAAGAAAGAAATGCTACCTGGGAAAACAAAAAGGAAAGCGGTTATCTTTAAGGCTGCCCTTCGGCTTAAGAATTCTGTTGCATTCATTTCAAACTCGTTAAAGTCTCATTTAGAATGTAGAAGCTTTCACATTATTTAGATTGATATCGAACACTTTCGAGTATACGAACTCTTAGAGATTAACGTTACTTTTACAACAATTTCAATTTCCCTCAGTCCATAACTTCAGGGAAATGGCTTTAATCCATCGTTAATTTTGTCTACGCGATTATACCGGAAGCGTGATGGTTCGCAAAGGCAAGGGAACACATAAGCCACACCTAGGTATAAACCGAGTAAAATACATGCAACGCGAGCTATACCTGTGGAAAGGTCGGCTCGGAGTATATTATCCTTCACGCTACGTCCCGTCCTTCCCTTTTTCCCCCTTTTTTCAACCATCGACCCATACGCCGCTCCCATGTTTGTCAACTATGTACCTACGCCCCCATTGTCATATGACGGTTCCTAAGCGTCCTGGCACGAAACGAACCGCCACCAAGACAACTTCCCCGGGTCCAAACTGCACGAGATACAACCGACGAGGCTTTACGACCGATAAACGTCTTCTTTATGGTCATCAGCTCGCATTTGACCGTTCCCGTATGCTTATCACCGAAGAAAATAGTCCCGTACGATAATTAAAGGTGATTAGAAACGTTGCGGTATCGCGACTATCGCGTTGTATTGACATCGCATCAGCGAAATTGATTTCAACGACGTATCAAAACGAATCGCATATACGATCAATAAGAACAAATCGCTCAATCATTCTGATCCATGTATGAAGAACGTTAGTATACTTGAAATGATCTCGGTGATGGGCTCGATTAAAGAATAGCGAAAGAAATAGCATTTCCACGTGTCAGGTTCAACGATTCCCCAGTTATTTCTTGGTCACAGTGGCGCAGCCACCCAGGGTGCATTAAAAAATGTATAGACGAACCACGGGGGTCCACCGAAATTATTTCAAGATGTACTCCTCCGTCTCCTCCTCGAGAAAGAATTATTTCAAAATAACTTCGCGCAGACCTGATAGATAACTCCAGACATTTTTTTGCTCAGCTTGTTTGTCACTTTCCATAGCGATTCTTTCAGTATTTTATTGGATCACCATCGAAATTTTTACGTGCTTAAAGTTGTAAACACGAACTGGCGTCACAACTTACGGCAACGTCTATACGACTTTTTTCTTTCGTGCATTCGCAAGAGGAAATATAAAAAGAAATTGGCGATAATGATCGATTACGTATGCATCGATTAACGAACGATCTGTCGCGAGAAAATTGTCGCGAAGAATCGCGAAGGAAACGTAACAAAATTGTAGTAAAGGACAAACAAGAGAGATAACCCGAACTTATACCTCGGTTAGCAACACGATCGTCCGACTACATATTACGAGGACGATAACGAGCACGTATGTGCCCGCTTAGATATCTAGGGTTATCGCTCCTTTTTCTCTCTCTTTTCTAGAGAGAAACGAGGGGAGTATTAACTGGCTCGAAGGATCAGAGAATGGATCACAGGTCATCGAAAGAACCAACAGGCCACTCGACTATCCGTTTCGATCTACGATTCCACCTTTCCTCTCGACTTTTATGTAATTAAACGAAATAGAATAGCGTCGATGATGTTTTACCTGTTAACAGTTTAAAAATAATAGCGTGCAGTACTCAACAACTTGCAAACTAACTGCATACAGTCGGTTCTGGATTGCTCTTGTTCTGGCAATACGATAAATCAACAAGTTTATCTGAGAAACAAACACGATACTAACGCTGCGTACTTTATAAATACTATTATTAAATGGAAACAACTTTTTCGACGAACGAGATTGTATAATGATAGTTTTAAGGTTAATTGAAAATTCTCATAAATACTTGTATCCACACATTTTACTAACCTAATCGGAGGAATGATCAAACCACTCCCCGGTGTTCGTGTCGACCCATTTCCGGCGGTATTCCGAAACAAACAAGAAGCATCGCGGCGAGAGCCGATATATCGGGCGTAATCATGTGCACGGCTCGAAGAAACACTATTACACACGCAAATATTGTCGCAGTTCACCACGTCGAGGGTCTCCGCATCCGCTGACGTCACACTGACCCGTCGACCCCGCCGAACTTTGCGCCACATTAACATGTCGACTTACAACCAAGTTTTATGTATGTATGTATATACGTTCGATTTCCGTTCGACAGCGAGGTTTCTAATCAAACTGCAATGTCTGAAGAACGGGAACATGCCGCGACCGAATCGATACCGATACCCATCTGACTTCGCTACGAACATTCGATTACATATCGATGTTTATTTCTGTCAGCATATGTAGTAATTTTGTGGGAATGTAACTTGACTAAAGCCATTGATATCTTTTAATACATGTATGAGACGATATCATAATTTCTGAATCGATATCGTTTCCATGCTTTAGCGATCACTAAAAATGGTACGTCTAATTCATTGGATTTTTATATATACTGGGTCAAAATCCAATGGGTTAAATGCGTTTATACATGTTTGTACTTTGTTATTCGTCATCGCATTTGAATATTCTCGTTTTAATTACCGTTGCACAGCTGTCCGTCATTGATCCACAGGGAATTCATCATTCTCTGTCCCGATTATTTTCGTAAGGGATACTCCGCGTCGATAATCGGCACTGGCAACTGATCTTAATTAGCTCGCGATACATCGTTAATGACACTTGTTATTCAACGACAACGAGGAGATACATGTTTCCTCCTAACGAGTTCTTTCAATATTACAACCTCACCGAGCCAATTCATCAGGTTGCTGTGTTCAATTACGCATTTGCAAAGATCACGATTCAATATAATATGCTAATTTGTTCATATAATTAACTCGTCGGAATCAATTTCGTTGAGAAATAAAGAAATCGAAAGCAACGCTTTATCAAAAAATGGAAATGATTTAAATATGCATGAAGGATACAAGATACCACGTAAGTAACGCGCGTTAGCAAGCAACTAGCTTCTATTTCAATTTGAGCAAGGACTGCTGATAATATTTGCATATGAAGTATATGCAACCATTAACCGAGGAATATAAAATTTATGTTCCCTTTTTTCTCTTTGGTTCTTTTCAAATAACGAAAACTTCTAATTACATTATACATATGCATGATTGTCGATAAAAATAATGAATACGTAATGCATTATGTACGTAAATTTCGTTTATTTATTACACATGCATAGCTTCATGTTTCGTTCGTATACGCTGCTGCCCTACTACGAGTATGTCATTTACTCAATACTAAATATACTCGATCGGTACATACACCGTTGATAGCTAAATTTAATCGATTTCTGTACCAAACAAGACGATGTACACTTGTGCACAGTACATAAATATAACCTATAAGTAGTTGAAAGATTTACGAATATAATTTAGAAGTTATACTTTCGTTTCATACGAATTGACTGGACAGGAAGTGGCAAAGATCGTGAGGACGACCTTGCAAATATAATATTTAAAAACGAAGTTTGCAATAATTTGTAAGTTGTAAATGTACAGATAACGTCGGTGAACAATAAATTATACCATAATAATATGAAATTAGTCGATATAAATTGTTTTTTATTATATGCTCTGGTTTTACATATTACTACTTTATATTAAAAATAAAAAAGTATTTCTTTATTAGATCTGAACAAGGTATTTCAAAAGCAAAGCTTTCTATTACTATCTCTATATTGTCATTATATGAATTGTTATTAGAGTAAATCACAAGATTCCGCTGACTTATCTGTGAAGTCACAGAAAGCCAGAAGTATTTCAGAAATAAGTTTGCAAATCAGGATTCATTTCATAATACCAAATGTTTGGTACATTGTATTTCATTTTTTATTTTTTCTGCTTCAACTCTCAACCAAGAAACTAACATTCTTTCTGTATTGTAACCACGTGAGTGTTTCTTACAAATTTTCTCACACTGAAACAATACTTCCTCATTTAGATCAAGTATGTACTGAAGAATAGTAGTGTACCATTATAATGAGATGGAGTGTTTAAGTATTTAAGTTTGCATAAATTTTACTCATTATAAATGTGTCACTTTATAAAATAAGAGTTATATTATACAATCCTTATTATAATCTCTTAATGGTAACATACTTATGATTAATTAAATCAACAGCTAACGTACACTGTTATACGCGGTAATGTGTCAATTTCTCTTTAACATCAGTATTTCTAATCTTGGTTGGATGCAGTTTTTTATCATTATTTATACACCTAAGTACGGAAGATGTTCGCACGACATTATGGTCGCCTGACACGACCATGTTTTCTTTCTCGTCGTGACGTTTTTTAGTCTTATTTAATTTAGGGTGAAGCTGACATGTTTGCTTTTGCGAGAACTGGGACTTGTTTGGCTCGGGTGCATGTTGTATGAAAGATAACGCGTTTAATTGATCTGAATGGATTTGTATGCGGCTGTCCATACTGTCTGCCACTTCTTCAACAGTGTACTGTAACTTTTTCGGCCTCAAATCTCCTCTCTTTGGAAGCTTTTTTAATTTTATCGGCGCTTTGGGTGACGGTAGAATTGGCGTTTCCACCGGCGGAGTGTGATACGAGCTTTCGGAAAACCGTCTTTCATCAAAAAGTACTTTTCTAGACGAGCTACAGCTAGACTGTTTATAAATCAACGTCACTTACATGTTCCTTAACGATTAACGACAGATTGTTCAGAAAACTATAACTATCGCGTTGTTACCTGTGAGAATAAATTCCTCGACGAAGACACTGAATCTATTCGCCCGAAATCCCAGTTATTCATTGACGACAACGGAGTTCGATTATTTAAATCTGATTGCTCGAACAGGAATTTTCTTGACTGCATTTCGTTTCGAGTTTACTGAGTCTGTTTCAATAATACTTTACGTAGAAAAAAAATGAACAAAATCGTCTTCGACAGGAAAAATAACGGTACGGAAAATGTTTGTTAAATACGACAACAACGCAATTTATCAGAAAAAAATCGCGTTCGCGGGATGTAACTAAAAATTCCGAGTGCACGAGAAAACCCGGCGCGTTTGTATCGGGGTCCGCAAATCGTTTTCCAGAATATTTTTGTTGCAACGCAACGGGAACCAATCAGAGCCGGGCTCTCTAACAAACGAGGCACGCATAAAATGTGTCAATTAAAAATACGTTGGAAATTCTATCCCTCTAACCGACATCGAACGATTTCTATTCATTCGATTGTATATAAATTGATTTCACTACATGTGAAATTGATCACGATGATTATTTCAAGTATGTCTTAACTTCTTAAATCCTACAATTAATGAGATTTTAATTAATCGACAGGGACAGCAACTAATGGGTATGCTAATTACAACGCTCGCAATTCAAAAGCATGATATCACGTTTGAATACAGGTGCATACATTTTATGCACGTAAGAAAGTATATAACTGTCAACGAGCGGCGTATATTTAAAATATTACCGCATTACACACACGCATCATATTTTATACAAGTTTTTACTAACCACTCATTGATTTGTCCGTTCGATCTCATAAAGTACGATCATCAAACCACATTCTCCATATGATTTTCAATGCAATGTAGGTTAGGTTTAATCACCGAGGATGTCCTACGAAAGAGTGGTATGGTAGCGCCCGTGTTATCGTTGGGACGCCGAATAGGGCCTAAGGGGGCTTAACGTACGATGGGTAACCCACTGGGGTAACCACTCTTCTCGATTCAGCACTGAGGAAGTCGGTAAACGGCTATAATGGCGTAACGACGAGTTTAACGCGATAGGTAACAGACAAATATAGGACGCCAAAATTATCGACGTTATACCGGCTTCGAGAAGTACAATAATTGCTGCTGAAAAGTACAATAAGTACCGTTTTGTAAATATATTAGACTCTTATTGTCTTCTTTTTTCTATTGTACATTATTTAAAATTGTATATCTGTGGAAAAAATAAATGCATCAAAATGTAATAAAAATTGATCTGAAAGTTGTTATATTTGTGAAATAATGTATTAGATATATTTAATAAATAAAATATATGATCTACAATAATGATAAAGTTTAATTGCGTTGTTAAAATTCTTAGTAAAGAGCAGGAAAGTAATTTATTTACTCATCTATCATATAACATCAATTCTGATTGCACTAATCTCATTAATTTATTTCCTTATATTTTTCGTGTGTAATATTTTTATCAGTCAAGTCTGTGAAACTACTTCGACTTACGTTGCGTTTAAAGTCATATTAATCGAGAAGCGCTCAAGAACCCCTGATAAAAATGACTAATTCTGATTTTGAAATTGCCTTAATTGTGCATCTATTTATACGCGGTGCGACGGCTCGGCGCTGATCCATTTGTAACATACACATGCTTGCCGGACACAAGTAATTTCGAGTACATATTTCAAGGATACGACTTCAAATTTCCTTAAAACTCGAAGAGCACTTCTCATGTTCTACTGCTAGATGACAATAAATTGTTTTTCTCGTTGTCATCCCGATAGCGTGACGGATCGAGAATGAGGCAAGATTCGTAGTAAATAATTAAGAAATTAATTTAATTATTCATCATAAAGCATTAATTATTGCGCAGCCTTTTCCCTTCAGGAAACGCATCGCGGTCGAGATATCTTTCAGTTAGGCGAACCAGCAAGTCGGGACGTTTCATCATCACCAAATGTTTCAAGTCAAAAACGGTAGAATAATAAAATAGTAAAATAGATAGTTGAAAAAAATAAAGAGAAGGTACAAAAAGGAGAAGTAAGGACAAAGATAAAGAGGAGAAAGTACGCACATATTGTCACGAGAGCCCGTCACTAGCGTAGTCACGCACTCCCGTGATGGGACACGCACATCTCGTCACAGGAGTGCGCGATTATGCTAACACGGGCGCTATCACTGTTTCATAGTACCTCCTCGGTGCTATCTGTTTCTTACTTCGATTTCCACATATTCTAGAGGACGTCAAAAATTGCCGACTTTTTCCTGTGATACCAAGTTCCATAAGGCTGTCACTTTGTACTAGTACCTCCCTAGCGGTTTTACTAATCGGATTTTAATAGCTATTTTGAACATACTTGCAAATCGATATTGATCGCTTAAATCATTCGTATCAGAATTCGAGGTGTAAGAGTAATATACGTACCTCTGAGTATACGTACGCGAAGCCTACACAGATGTATGACAATCGAAAAACCTCGCGTTTAGTGTGCTTTTTCAAAGAATTCTCGCAATTTTTTAATTCTTTCATGACCGCACAGTGTTCAAAACGTCGGCTTCGTCGAACTGAATTCTGTCTCGTTGCCGAAACTTGCCGAAGCTGCCTTCGGCTCGGTCGGGTAGCCACATAGAAAATGGAGTTTGAGCAAAGCAAACGAAGCAGCTATTCGCCATCGTTGATGGGCGCACAACGACAGTTCAGGACTGGGTGTACCGAATATTCCGCGAAATACGTAGTTTTTTGTGCTTAATGCGACCGAAAAGTACGTCGACGTGAAATTGGATCCGCGAGTCGAACGTTTGACGGTAAGTTTGGCTGTGTAGCGTGACGTTTGGATCAAGAAATACCGAAAGAAAATCGTGAGCATTGGCGAGCCATCCGTTTACAGAACGCATAAACCTTAGTGTGCGCATGCGTGATCGCGGGAATGATAAATTTACGCAGCGATCCGAGTACGTGATCGTAAAGAGTTCGCGGGACAAATAATTGCTTGAGCGTGTTAGATAAATGCAGCCTGTAAAACTAGAAACCAGATAGTGACAAAGGTTTAGTTGAACAAATTCTACGATCACTTTTCGCTGTATAATACATAAAACGTTCTTACTTTCACATTGTACACGTTTTCTTTCGGTATTATCAGTTAAAATCTCAGAATTTTACATAAAACTTATCTGTAAACGCATTATATAATATTTAAATATCACCTCGAATTTTTATTCTTTCTGAGAATTTCTATTTGCTGAATATGTATGAAATGATAAATTATGCTTAGGTAATAAATACACAAAGCATATTCTTTACGTACGTTAATGATTTGCTCTATTTGTTTCGTAGATTTCACAAGATGTCGTCTGCACAAGTTGATCGGCCCACCAAAGTGGGTCACATCGCCAAGAAAGAGAACGATAAGTCAAGAAAGGCATTCAACCCTTCTCACAAGAAGCACAAGCACGAAGAGAGTCGTCATTTTAAATTCGGCAGAAAACGTTTGCAGAGTTTTACCAGCAATAATAAATTCTTCCCACCATATAAACGTAGAAAGAAAGAGGGGGCAATTATTCCACCGACTAAATTTCTGCTCGGTGGCAATATATGTGATCCATTGAATCTAAACAGCATGCAGGACGAAGAGATCAACAGAGCTATGAACGCTGTCACACCTAAGTCTAGCCCCTTGCCAACACCTAAGCACAAAAAAGAAGTTATCGAAGTTATAATACCACCAAATATCTGTGATCCATTGAACTTAAGCAATTGTAATGACAATGACAATGACGAATACGAGAAGCAGCTTATATCGCCAACGAAGAAAGGTTCGAAACGGCGGAATAGAAAAAAGAAGCGAGCGTCTTCCGGTTCCGGGAATGACGCCAGCGATCCCATTGATACCAAAACTAAAGAGTGCGATGGTAGCGATATCGCAGAACCCGTCGAACAAAATACGGAGGATAAAACTGAGAACATCGAAATGGAACAACAGCAAGCACCAATGAATTCACCGCCAGTAAACTCGTCGAATCAGCTTAAGGAGCCAAAGTCCGAGAGCCCGCAAAAAGACAAAAATAAATTGCGTTTAAAGGGTTTGGAGGAGCCTAAAGACAAGAGGCTGAGGAAGATGGATGTAAAAGACAAGATTGTCAGTCCTGTAATCCCACAACCAGGAGCGTGGAAGCCTAGACCGCAGCATCGGCCGAGTCAGGATAAGAAAAAGAAACAATCCATGCCTAATTTCCGAGAGAAAGACGCGCGTTACCAATACGGGAACTACAACAGGTATTACGGGTACCGGAACTCTCATCATGAAATGGACATGAGACTGACAGTATTTGCACAACGTAAACACCTGTTCATTGGGAAAGACGTGCTAGACATTGGTTGCAACATCGGCCACATTACCCTTTCCGTTGCGAGGGATTTCTGTGCCCGCAGTGTAACCGGTATAGACATTGATAGAACACTCATCAATATAGCTCGAAAAAATATCAAACACTATGTAAATTGTGCACAGTCCCCTGCTGGTAACGAGGGCAGTGACCACCAGGATGTAAACTTCTTCCCAATGTCTATGCCAATCAATTATGGCCCAGTTGATATTCCAGGTTTCACGAAACATAAAAGTGACAGAGGCTTTCCGTACAATGTCACGTTCGTACAGGTATCGTATCGAAATTCACACGTTACTATTATTTTATACACATTTAAATAATTATATTCCGAAGAATTTAAACATGTTTATTTTTAGGGTAATTACGTGCTCGAGGATGATTCTTTGCTCTGTACGGAGCAACCGCAATTCGATTTGATTCTTTGTTTGTCGCTAACCAAATGGATACACTTGAATTTCGGAGACGCCGGTTTGAAACAAGCCTTCAAGCGCATGTATGCTCAATTACGTCCGGGCGGTGTGCTACTGTTAGAACCCCAAGGATGGAGTAGTTACACCAAGAAAAAAAATCTCACGGTAAGTGTGTGTCATTGAATGATCGCTACTAAACGTGCAAAACTTATTGTCTTTATTACACGTGATTTCGCTATCTTGTTTCAGGAGCGGATATATAAACATTATCGAAGTATCGAATTTCGACCACATAATTTCACGCAGTATCTCTTATCTTCCGAGGTCGGTTTCTCCAAGTGCGAAGTATTATCGATTCCCCCGCATCCGTCAAAGGGATTCCAACGGCCGATTCACTTGTACACGAAAGCTGGCCCGACGCCGAGCATTTCCGTGGAGAACGCGCTGAAGAAGGCAGAGCGACAGAACGAGGTGCAGAGGAAGTTAGACCAGAAGGAGTACGAGAAGAAACTATTCAAGAAAGAACAGGGGAAGGAAGGAAATTTTTCAGAGATCAGTCAACAGAGCTACGAGTCGTTGAGTCAGTACGATCAACTTGAAAATGTTTACGCGCCGAGTGCAACTCCGTGCTACGATACGACGTCTGGTTACCACAGCGACAATCAGCCACCGGATGCATCGAAGATGTGTTATTTGGACGTCAACATGGAGAACGATAAAATGGAACCGGAAAGTCAAGTGGAGTCGAATGCGAGCCTAATGGGTGCCTCTGACAACGCGCAAACTTCGGAGTCGTTCGCAGAGAGTCGAACAACGCGAAAACGAATTATGGAAATGAATAGTGACTGCACGATCGTCGCGAAAAGATCGAAAACACAGAGTGAAACGATCAAACTTGCCGAGAGGACGACGGAAGTTAATAAAGAAGAAACATCGGAGGTAAATAAGTCAGAAGAAGGCAGGACAGCTGACGATTCAAATACTCAATCGTTCGAAGACAATCGTTCAAATAATGCGGCAGGGGATGAAGAAGATGTGAAAGAATCGGAGACTACCTCCAGGAGGCCATGCGAAGAAGAACAAAGGCAATTCTGTGAACTAACTTCGGATAATACGTAAATAGGTACCCTCTCCGACTCCTACGTAGAACATATGAATGGTGCTACCACACAGACTGGTTGGTTATCCATTTACTTGGCCGATCTTCTCCTCTTTCACTCGTCCTTCTGCCCTCTCTTTCTTTTCTCGTGAACGCATCTAGAAAGTTTACAAATTGTTTATAAATCATAGATATAAGACAGGATTTATCTTACAAATTTCACAAACGACTTTGACGATAAATATTATTACACAACAAAAAAACAGAACAAAGAAAAACGACCACTGCACGTAGTTTTATTCGCACGATATTCATTTTTATTCGTCTTATCTTCTCCTCCTGTTCCAATTTTTTTTTTATCAATTTTTAACTTACTGCGAGTTACGCCGAGTAAACGGATAGTTCTTTATTTAGGATACCTGGTGAGAGTTTCAGTGTAACGTAATTTGTATCAGTGCGTCTAAAATCGATCTGGAGCACAAGCAGAGACTATACAAGACAACGTGTGATGCTCCATTGGAAAACGCGAAACTGGATTATTGATAATGATAATAAAAAGAAGATATGGAACCGAGCACCGTACACGAATAGAAATTGTATCGCTTTACGCGTAGTACGAGTGTGATAAGAGAGACAAGGAAGAACGCGTCTATATCTGGCTGTGCCTGAATGCATAGAACGTAAAAAGTGGGAAGACGGGCGAAACAAATTCTAAGTACGTGCCTAAAGAAAAAAAAATAAAACAAAAATCAAGCATTTTACATTCTGCTGTAGTATCTGAGCACGTTCCAGAAATACTGTATAGCGCGGTCAGTCGACCGAAGACTGACTCCTTTTGGCTTTACCGTGTCTTTCGATGATGAAAAAAAAATATGATAAACGATATAATAAATTGAAACGAATTCTCAGGCTGCGCTTCGGAAACGCGGAAATTATTGTGTGTTCGCTGCCGTTTTTGTATTTAACAGACTACAAATGTACGTGGCAGTTGACATCGATATTCCTCTCCGGAACTCATCCTAGATTATATCGAAGGAAGAAAGAGAAAACATAAGTGTTATTATTATCTTCTGTTTTAATTGCATCGATTGATCGGCAGAGACAGGGTCTGCAATTTTGGTTAATTCGATTTTTAAATCGCAGACTTCGTCTCTTCGCAACAAAGCAGAGTGTTTCTAAAACTCGTTGCCTGTTGATCCGTATCAGAGTAAAGAGAAATTGATCAGTATCTTAATTCTCACTTTATTTGATTGTGGAGATCGTGACTGAGGAAGAGGAGAGAATGCAGAAGCATATAATTCTACAAAGAGCGAATCGAGCGTGAACAACTCGGGAATGAAAGGGAGAGCGAATGCGAGAAAGCAAGAAGTTGATCGGGAACCTTAGACTGTAGACCTGTAAATTTATATTATTTTAGAGAACCTGAACGTATTGTTTCATATAGTTGTTATTTATTTATAAAACTGAGAATCTTCGAATTTGTTAATAGAGCGCGAGAGAGAGTGTGAGAGAGAGAGAGAGAGAGAGAAAGAAAGAAAGAAAGAATCTGGACGATCGGAGTTGCCGAAAGTATTATTATATCGTTGAAGACGTGCTCACTCGTTACACGTGGGACACGTGCACGTATATATATACATACAAAGACACACATAAAAAGATTTTTAAAGAAAATGGCATACATGCAATTGTACAAAAAAAGTTCCTCAGAACCGCAAAACGAAACAAAAGTAATTAATGAAAATAAGAAAAACAAATATGAAAGCTTCTGTAATACGTATACAGGCGGCTTTCCTTCTTGTATTATCTAGTCTGTATATACCATGGAGGAAGAATGGAATCACGCGACAGACACTTTTTATTTCGAAACGAAATTCATTCCCCGCGCGTTTTAAGAGACGTTCATGTTCGAACGTGTTCCATGCATTTGCTTTCAAATCATGAATCGTTGCGACTGCAGTCTTCTTATTTTTATTCTGATCAAAAAATCGTGGTTCGTGGGAAAGTTTTTATTCCAATGTTAACTGTGCCGATGCACAATAACAATTACGTTTCGCATTCTTGCATTTATTATTCCTATAGCTTCGTTCCTATTTCAATCTTTATCGAACCGTGAACAACATTGTTTTATGTGCGCGTGAGCATGTTTCGAACATGAACGCGGCCGATACGCATTCTTTCTGTCAGAAAGAAATAGTTATTTTAAAGGAAAAAAAGACAGTGCGAACGGCCGAGAATGATGCGAGGATAAACGAGCACAAATCGATTCCGGGCGCAGGACACTTTTCCATGTTATGTTTGAGAGGATAAAATGAAAAATGAACCACTTAGACGCTTACCAGGAACACTTATAGTGTAAGAGATGAAATTAATAATAAAGAACTGCTTTGAGTCACTGATCGTGTCTTCAGTTATTCCTAATTCTAGCAATGACGTAATCGTAGTTTTATCTAACGTGCAGAATTTATTGCGTATTAAGATAGCTTCTACAAGTTTACGTTTTTACGCTACAGTATTCGGAGGATCGTTTGTATCATTCTCGTTTTTTTTTTTTTTTTTATTTCGGAACGCATCGAAAACCAAAATTCAGTCCTGCCTGCGATTGCGTTACGTTTCTTTATGTACATACAAGTATTTTAAGATATCCCAAACATTGTTTACGTGTAGTTGAATTTCGATGCACAATTTTCATTGGTATAAAATATAAAATCGTCGCATGTAGCCGTAGAGTCCGAACAGTTGAAACGTCTGCAATTTCAGACAAAGGTCTGCCGCGATACGCACCTTGAAATAGCTTCTATCCACGCGACGCTCACCCGCAGAGAAAATACACTATTTTCAAGCACCCACAGGTCGCGAAAAAATTTCGAAATCGATGCGATGGCAGTGACGATCCCGAACGTAGCTTGTTAACATGTTTCTCGTGTTACCGTTTGCATCTACTACTAAATATATATATAATATATACTTCTTTTAATAATAACACAAACGAGTACGGAGATTGGCGAAATAGCGCGATTGAATTCGAGCCAAATTTTTATAGGCACATTTCTACTAACACATTCTATCACTCCCATTTGATCGTCAGCAGTTGTCAAAATTTGGCTTGGTTTCAACCGCCCTCGTGTCGTTAGTCTCCCTATTCATCTCTGATAATAACATATCACTTAAACTCTGTATACTCTTTTCTATGATTTTATCGATCTTGTATCTATTTAGAAATATGTGTGAACAAAGTGAAGGAGGATCGACGGAGTGGCGCGTTGTCCTGCAACAGCATTTTCTCGGAAACCTACGAGACGGCGGAGAGCTTGAAAAAAGGTCAGTGTTCGTGTTTTCGTATAATAATTATTCCTCGTCCCGGTTATTTCGTTTACATACAATACATCTATTTATCTCGTCGTTTAAAATCTACCAGGGGCGCCAGCGCCCCGAAAAATTTGCACGCTCGCGAACGTGTCAACACTTTATATCATTTATCCTACTGGGATACACATTGAACGTGTGCCTATACGCTTACGTATTGTTTCCATTACGGCATTAATAATGTATACTGCGTGATAACGTTATCGTTCGTCGAGTTTATCGTCAAAAAACGTGTACAAGAAGTCGACAATGACAAAACAATTGAGGGAAGGGAAGATAGATCCTTGAACGGGGCGTGAGAGATTCTGTTTAAATGTTGCGAGAGGTAAAAATTACTAGAAACGTTGCGTACGGATTGTTTCATGGGTAATCGACTGGTAAAATTCATCGGATGCTATGAGGGAGCGGTAGAGTTATTAAAAAGTTATTGCGTGCCCGAAGGTACAACTTCGAGGCTTATTGTTAGTGGGTCTTCTCATAGATCATATCTTCCTTTCACTAAAACAGTAGACAGTCCTCTCTGACGGTTATCAAATTACTCCTTCCGCGAGTTTCAACGAGGATAGAATCGAACACGAAAATACGTGATTCGAGTCGGGAACATGTAATCGGATTACAATACTCGAAGTAAATTAAAGTAAAGTGAACAGCCGACAATTACTCGAGAGTTCGCTTTGCTTCGGGTTTTGTATCTTCGTCTTGATCGTTACTGGTCGCTGAAACTGTGTTTGAAGTTTGATACCTTCCACAAGATTCACCTAAGTGTCGAGCAGAGCATCGACGTTCTTAAGAATATATTTCGGACAGCGAAACGACGAGAGTCGGCTCGTCATTAAGCGAAAAGTATGCACGTTTAAACGGCGTCGGGTGGGAGTGTTTGTAAAAATTGTTAACGATAAGTATCGATCCAATCGATACGAATCGCTGGCGCGTCGTTATTGAACCATACCCAGTGCAATAAGATAAATCGTTCGTCGCGCGCTCGCTGATGGGTATTAAAAAAGTCTTATGACGAATCATCGCGATCTTATGCAGACCTGATAGAAGACAGAGGCGAAATTGATGGCAAACGGTTGCTCATTTGCTTATTCGTCGACCAGTTCCCAAAGCATCAGCGCGGCGTCGGTTCCACCGACGGTGACGACATTTTGGTCGTTGTAGAGGAATCTGGCGCACGCTACCAACGAGCTGTACACCTTCTCCTCGACGTATTCGGCTTTCGCACTGGTACACGGATACCGGAAGAGCCTTAGGTAACCTTCGGCATCTCCGCTGACCAACATGTCGTGGGCTGCTGATCTACTTGACGTAGTCAGGACAGTCGTCAGCGGATAATAACGATTATTCCACATACCTGTGAACAGTAAAAATGAATTCTCAATCATTAGATTGCAGATATGAGGACAGACTTCTTATTGATGATGATTATATTAGTTTATTGTAATTACCGGATACCATGTAGCCAACCATGCAGTTGTGGGTGTACCATTTTACGTCCTTCATCACTAACGGACTTTTCTCCGACGACAACGCTTTCACGTCCCCTATAACAATTATTGTATGTTATGTGTTGTATCTTACACCACGCTTGAAAAGCGATTGTTGAGAGAAGTAAAAAGAAATTACAGAATACGAGATCGTAATCCTGGGTGACCGTTTGAAGGAATCTGCTGTCGGAACTCCAATCGAGCTGCACCAACGGCTGCGTCCCGCGGATCTTATTGCTCTTCTTGTACGAGAATCCGTCTCTAGATACTCTGAAGAGATACACGCTACCATTCTGAGAGCCCATCGCCACTATTTCTCCCGCTGTAAAAATGGTACAGTTAATATTAACTGTAAAATTTGTATTCGGGAAAGTGCGAATTACTAGGATTGTAGCCGATGCATGATAGAGGTGAGCCGCAGACTCGAAGAGTCGCCACAGCCGCTCCCGTATCCGCAGCGAGAACCAGGAGGTGGCCTTCCGAGGAACCAGCGGCGAGGGCTACTCCAAACGGGTGAAAAGCTATGCAGATGCACTCGAAGCCAACCTGAAATCACATCGTAGTTGAACATCAAACTTTGAACATGCAGTATTCATTCCTTCGATAATAGTAGGCAAATGAAAATTATCTCGCTTATTGTCTCTATATTTATCGAAGGAATACTATGAAGTTAGAATCAGAACTACCTGCGTGGTCCACAGAAGCTTGTGTCTTCTCCAGAGCGCGATATTCTTATCGTGGCCAGCTGTAGCGAACACCTCGTCGTCAGGATGGACCGCGAGACCCCATAATTGCCTCCCATGACCGAACACCACCTGATTAAATCTTCTCTGAAGAGATCCCTCCAAGATATTATTCCTGGTGGTTCCTACATAAATGTTCCCGTCGTTCCGACCTGGTCTCTGAGGATAGATGCTACGAACTCCACCCACCGCTTCTGGCAACTGGATAACATTGCGACATATCATTGAAGGATGCATCGGTTTCAGGCAGAATAATGACATACTTTCGTGTCAGTGATACGTTTGTAATTCTGAAGGGAATCCCACGCGGCGATCTTGCGGTCTTTCTCGCCACCGGAGAGCAACGTTCCCTCTGATAGCATAACCAGCGAGCTTATGCCTTTATTGTGCGCTTCGAATTCCATTCGTACGAAGTACGCGCCGTCCGCGTCGACGGAGTAGACGGTGATGAAACCGTCGCTGTCCGCGGTAACGACGTCTCCGTCCTGTTCGAACTGTATGCTGGTCACATGCGTACGGGACGGCTTGAACGTTAAAACGAATTTGTTTACGCGCATGTTTTTTTAACTACGAACAAAATTACGCTTACAGGTTTAATGATATCCGTCCTCTCGAAGAAACCGTCCTTTCGTCGATTCCAAAACGTCAGGTGTCCTCGGCCGTGCGTAATTAACAAATTATCGTCGAGAGGGTGGAAAGCCGCGCCGGTCAAATCTTCCTGCATGGTCTGAGAAAATCGTGCGTTATGATGTATGATTATGAAGTTGTCGCGTGAGCGAAGGAGGTGGAGGAGAACTTACCGCCACTTTGCCGAGTAAATGGCCCCATTGCCACTGCCATACCGAGAGTATCGCTTCTCTGCCGGCGTCAACCGCCAACACGTAACTGCCCCCGTTCTACGCAAAAACACATTTCATTTTCTACTAATTCTAATAACTATCATTCATATTATTATGTGACATCGTATTTTACCAATTGCGAAAACGCTAACGCGGAGACGCCCATCTGGAACTCGGTCATTCCGAATACGTATAAGGTGAGCAAAGTCTCTGTCGACCAGATGCGCACATGCGGTTGTGCTTTTCTATGTCTACCGGCTTTTTGCCCAGAAGCCACGAGCTCCCTACTCGGATGAACCTGCATTTCAAACAGAATCACTCATACTCTCTTTCATTCTCCATTTCGATATTCTTTGTCTACTAATTTTTGTTGAAGCTTTAAATTGAATAAATCGGTTTTTATATTTAGTTTCTCATAGTCGGTAGCATTAAAGTTTCCGTTCTGCTTCCGGTACAGACTGAAGTAAACTGAGACTGAGCACATGTAAGATAGCATTCATTGTGATTCATAATTAATACTAATTTAATTTCGATTAATTTACTTTCACTAATTAGAACAGTAAATAAAGTTTCCTTTAATATGTAACAAAAGGCTCTATTTAATACCAATAATTTTAGGTGAAAGAAAATGATCGAGGATTACCTCCATACACGTGATATCTTCTGTGTGGCCCACGTAGTGCCGTTGTGCATTTTCCTCTCTGTCGAAGAGAACAGCCACGGCAGCGACGTAATACAAAAGTTCGCCGCTCGGCAATACCCACAGATTTCTACGGGTATCGGTGCCCCGATACCCGTAAACCCATTCAAGTTGCAATTTCTTATCCGGCGGCGAATTGTCCACCGGTGGCAAATGAGAGGGCGGATAAAAAGACCTCCTCAATCCTCTGATAGTCACCCTCGCCGGCTCGTCTCGCAGCACCTCGACCACGCTGTAATCTATTTAAAAATAAAGCATAGGGCAACGTTATTTACAATTAGGTGAGAGGCGCTCGTACATGGATAAACGAAGAGCGATATGGAGAACCGTTTACTCGGACGACGTCTGAATCGGGAGCGTACAGAGCTCGCGGTCTGCTTTTGCTGCGTGCGCGTCTCTGACGGCCGATATCCTCCACCACGGTCGGTGGTCCCCGCGATCTGGACCTCCTCGCAGGAGACGCGGTCACGGTCCCAGCCATGCCGATGCCAGATCCTGTGCCCAGGTAAAACGTATCCACGTCCGCGAATTCGTTCCTCAGCTGGGAGAAACTTCTCACCTATCGACAAATTTCAACGATGCAGAAATATAAAAACTGACAATAAAGAGAATTCTGCTTGGTTTTTTGTTATCTTGTCGAAAAGAATTAGAAGCGTTAGAGGGGTGTGGCAACGAAATGAATGAACGCGAGAGACATTTAGCCCTCGGGTCAGGATCGTATCGCGAACGTCATCGTACACGTATACACACGATGATGCATAAGGTAGTGTAATGCTCGGTAAGGAAAATTGGTCAATTTGAAATTCATATACGGTCGTGACCTGAAAAGATGGATCTCTGACCTTTTTCCCGCGGTCCTCCGATCCACTCAAGCCGGGCCATGTAATCGGCTAACGTATCATAAGGTTGAAACTTTGAATCGTCGAGATGACACGCAACGTTAATAATAATAATAATAATAATAATAATAATGTCGTTTATCTTTTATCTTCTCGTATCAACGAACAACTACTTAAGCTGACTTAGCTCGAGGTCTTTCGCGTTCTCGGCCGACCTATATTTTTTTATTTTCAAGGTATTTCTTCGTTTAAGTACGCGTACGATGGAATAAACATGATTTAGGATAATTCGTATGGGAGAGTTAACCGCCGACCCGATTCCGTTTACAACGGAGAAGTCGACCCCGATATCGTCACGCTTCGTTTCGGCGCCCCCACCGCCCCATGCATATTTATGGACAAACATTATTCAAGCAGATTTTATAAGTGCGATGCCGAGCCAATCTCTCAGATTTGCATAAATCGCTGATAAACTTTCGAGTCGCCCACGTTTCGGCTGTACACGAATCGATCACACACATCGTACGATCGCATAGATTCTTTTACATTTTTACTCGTTACGCAATCGTTTACCTCTTGACCCGAAACTGTGAACATCCTCTTGGCCCCATTCATCTTTAGTACCTGTCCAAGGTCCTCCAGCACCTCCTCGAACGGTTGGGAAGTGCGAAGATTCAACAGAACTCGACACTGGAATTCAATTCGAGAACGCATATACCCCATAAAGTTCATTGACTGTTTTATATTGAAATAATGGGTGAGATAAAATTTGTATTCAGGCAAAAATGAACTTATATTTAATGACGCTTATCGTTTAATCACCTGCACTGTGTGATCGTGGTTGTTAACGATTCTAATGACGCGTCCTGAGGAAGGCTTTCCACCGCCAGGAGGTGGTGCTTCGTCGGTGATGGAAGCTTTCCTGCTGAGGCTCGCCACTGCCGGTGGTCTACTTTGCCATCCTCCGACACCACCTCCGACACCTGCTCCACCTCTGCTGCCTCCGCCGCTTGGACTCGTGTACCAGGTGTTGCTTTTCTTCCCGTAGCTGGCCGGCTATTATTTTACGTTGCAATAATTATTTTTATTCTAATTATCATCGTTCCACTCTAACAGTTAAAACATATAAGAAATATATTTCAAGTTTCCTTCGAATGATCTCTGTCGATCGAAAGCTACTAAATGGAGGATTTATAATTTTAGAAAAGCACTTCATCCTAACTCCTTCACCAATTAAAACATCATGTAATTCACGTTTGAACTGATACATGATAATAAACGTTATTTAGAAAATGATTGAATAGAAAGGTTCGGAGACCTGCAGCATGTCGGCCGGCAGCGATATAACTTCAAAGGAATCGCTCATCAACACGACGAAACTGTCGCAGCCCTCCCAGGATTTGGGGCTGCAGGACTCGAACTCGGAGTCGCTGTAGGAGTCCGCTTTCTCGCCGCCGGCACCAAAGTCCGGCTCCAGGTCCGAACGGGACGAGGAACTTGCCGACTCAATGGTGGACCTATATCACTGTATTTCCGCGCGGCGATATTCACTCGAATCGTTGTCGGAACGTTCTTCACCGAATCACGGATCCCGTATCCTTTCTTTATTCACATTTCTCTCGGTCACTATTTCGTACAACGATCACTTCAACATGCACGATTTATTTTTATGAAATATTCAAAATATCATCGCACCATTTATTAATTATCCTCGATCCGCCTTGTTCAAGGCACGAATTGTGGATCTCGGTTGGAAGACTGGGTGGGATGACTGTGGGAGAGACGACGCGGTTTGTAAAAAAAAGTAGGCAGCGGAAACGGTAGATCGCGGTTGTCGATACGACCTTGAAGCGGCGGCGCGTTCCGATCACGATAGGGTATCGATACCGCGATCAGTACCGAGTGTGAAATGTGGTGCTCGGAGCGAGAGAGGATCGCGAGAGGGCTGGGGCCACTAGGTGCAACCCCGGCTGTGCTCGATGGACAACTGGAGGCGGGGTGCTGTGCTGAGCCCATCGGGTTGGAGAACCAGCCCCCTGGCTGCAACATCCCCTACCCTCTCCCTCGTACGTTCGAGTGGGCCATCGTGTCTCAAGGCCAAACAGCCACCCCTGTATTCGAGGTGCACATCTCGCCGAAAGGAATTACAATTAAACTCGAACGATACATTTCTTTTTATCAATCCTTCTGTTATTATTTCGTTTTGCAGGGTTACGACCCGCAGTGGCCTCGATTTATTTGCATTATTCAAAAAGCATGTGAGGAGGCCACGTCGTTGCTTTTAATTTTCCCCTTAGGATTTTTATTTCTCGCTTAGCATAAAGGCTGCTTTACGACTGAGTTAAACGATACGCGATAGCTGTATCATTTTTGATTGTCATCTCACGTGTACACGTGCTTTAGCTAACTAGGTTTCATATAGTTATAACTTACGCTCGTATTCCGTGATCTCGTAACAATAGATGATAAATCGTGAAGGACAGGAGGGAACCTCGGTAAATGAAAGTTTGATAGACACCCGGTAACGAGGATTCGTTAGTAAATCAGGTTGAAAGTCCACGCCTCCGATGGATCGTAGGGACCCAAAATGAAAAAGGGGTTCCGGTTCCTACGCGAAGAGTGGCATCGCGTCGGGTCAATTACGGTGATTGGTTAAATAGGGTCAATATTCAAAGTGAACCGGAGAGAGGAAAAAACCGTTAACGAGGCTAATAGTCTAATAAACCGACTTATGAATTCGAGGCACGCACACTCCTGCCCGGCAATATGCCAGAGATTCGATGACCTTGTCATCGCTTGCTATACTTAACATCTAATTTATCGACGTCTATTACCGAAGTATTTTATATTTTTCTTTTCCAACAAATATTCATTTACTCGTCTCGCGAAGTCCGACAATACCTCCTGTCGACGCACGTCGGTTGACCATCGGATTTCGAGAAAAATGATTCATCGAGAGGTAGCTCGATCGACCAATAACTGGACTCGCGTTTATCGTCGTGCAGTTGCAATGCAATGCCAGCTTTGATGGGATTGGTATGATAATGGTAGCATAGATTAACACAGGGTGAAGGTCAAACGACCCTCTCATTCGCCAACCCTTCCGGTAGTGCACCCTCCGTGACGTAAGCTTAACCCTTGCCGAGGTCGTCGATGTTTTCCACCTCCTCCGACTCATTGCCTTTTTTTTTCTCTTTTTTTTAAATTACCTCTCAACAGTCCAAGTGCAAATTGCCGTTGCGAGATCTAATAAATACTTATGACAAGACGATCTAGGCAAGAAGGACTCTCCTAATGGTCTCGAAGCACGAGCTTTGGAGACAGTGAAAAAATATGCAATCTTTTACGTGGAATCTCGGTTGGCATCATTTCTATATTTCTATCAAATTGCATTTCTCTTCAATCGAGTATATCCTGACGCGTGTTTCTATTCAATAGAATCCGATTGCTTTCGGTACAACAAGTAGTATTTTCAGTTTCACTTTAGAAACATCTCTCACGTGCTGGTCTGTTAACGAGCTTCATGAATTCCGTCCAAGGCTGCCGGCCTCTTTACTGTAACAATGTGGAAGGCCTTTTGCCTCGTTTCACGTAAAGCCACTGTGACCACGTATCGAAATTTATTTTTCCTTTAACAATGCCAATAGAAATCCCTCACTACGTATGTGACTTGTACATCAATTCATAATTTATCGAATATTCGATACATGCTACAATGCAATCCCATTTGGTCAACCTCGAGGTAACGCTTAGAATGTCTTACACGACGTAAGTCTCACGGTAATCTACCATCTCTTTCATCGAAATAACCACGAAACAGCGTAAGCTCACGAAAGTTTCTATTAATAAATCACACACTAAAAATAATTCGCTCTGCGCCGCAGAGAGATCTAATCCACGTAATTACGAAGGTTTGTCGCGTTTGACGAAACGGAGGCTCACGTATACGTATTGCGTGCTCTCGTTCACTAACGCCGATCCCAGTCTATACTTTCCAAATCTGATGGATCACGTTCAGATATTCCTTGCCAAAAGGACTACCTTCGAATTTCGAATTTACTTGGAGATTCGAATCCCAGTTCTTTCCTCGGTGTAATAAAACGTTTAAATGAAACAATGAATCCTGGCATTGTGTAAGCTGATAAAACGGGATTATGTACAGGAATCAATAAGAAATTATTTAATGATTTTACTGGAAGATGCAGTCTATGATTTTGAATGGATATCATTAAACAAATGTATTCTTGTTTCTGACGAACTAACATATGTTTCTGTCTGAGAGTTTATAACGAAATCAATGACTAATGAATAATTTAAAATCATATTTCTTACTGACACGCGCTGTACATTAAACTGAAGGATCATCCATCCATCCTTCATGAAAGAAATGATAATTTGAAAAATATTAATTGAACTAACGATGCAGGATTTGGAAGTGAAAAGAGAAAAGAAACGCGTAATTCAGAAAGCGTTTTCGCATCGTGATTTACGAGGGCTGTCTACATAAATTATTAGATTCGCGAAACGGACCGCAACACAATTGCATACGAGGGGAGATGCATACGTCGACGCCGCCGCAAGGCCAAGGCCGCGGTGCAACAATCTTCCGGTATGCGAACCCGGTCGAATGGGCGCCGCAACGAAAGTACGCGTGGGTGCACCCTCCGGGTTCACCATGGGTGCTACAACCCTTAACCTTTCCACGCATTTATCCCCGGTCGTTTCCCTCTGTGTTACTTGGTTCACTCCCCTATCGACGCAGCAACCATCTTCACCAATTTTTTTATGCACAGTGAAATCTTCCATAAAAGTGGAACTGAATATCTCTCAACCCATTCGCGTTGTGCACGGGCTAAATCAATATGAAGTATCATACGAAACGCTGTTAAATATTGTACGAATTTTCATTACAATAATTATAGGCGACGATGCAATTTAAACTTCAATTACAAAGTATATTTTTTTATTTATTCATTTCATGGTTTTGGTTTTTCAGGATTGATCCCGGTCATGCATCATCGATTAGTGATGACCTCCAGTCTCAGCGAAAATGAAATCCGCCACTTTCTAGGCAGCACGCCGCGAGCCAGCTTGATAAGGAAGCCAGCCCTAAAGGTTATCAAACATATTTCAACCTTCACGTTTTTTTGCATTAATTTTCTCTCGTTCCGTTGCATTATTCATATTCGTGGAAACAAATATTTACGGGGAAAGCTTCATCCTGCAAGTCGAAACGCGCCAGGGTGAATATCCCACGTTAACATTTATCCTGATGATAAGAGACCAGAGACCATCGAAAGGTCGCCTCGGTGTACTTCAACCCTGAACCTTTCCCGGCCGAGTCACTGACCACGAATGATCATCCGCGCCATTCATTTAATCTCTGTAGCAGCGAGTAGAAACTCAACTTGCTAAACGGTGAATGAAATGTATATTTCGTCGCCGATAAAAGCACACGGTATTACCTCGTTAAACAGTATGCAAACGTTAACGAGCAGCGTGTATGGAAATATCGACTGAGATTTATTGAAATGGTATAGATAGATAAAAAAATATCAGGCCGGGGTTCGAATTTGTAGCGGCGGCAAAAGTGGAAAATATATTTTCAACAATTTCCGCAGCCGTGCGGTGCCGCGATAATTGGTCGGTGATAAGGGCCGGTGCACCGATAAGCCGTTCGCAAGGCGATCCTAGGGTTAATTCGGCTGGGACCGATTAACACGAAACCTTTTTTCTTTCTTTTTTCCTCCCTTATCAGCGATCTCGTGTGACATACATATATAGCCCTGATTTTTCGCGACGATCGCCTGCTATTTGTTTCGTGCAACGTTGAGCTAGCCACCCGCGTGCAATATAAAGATTGAAAGTAGAATAAAAGTTCGCGACTTCGATGCGGCGAGAGCGTTTTATTGAATCGTCTACCATAAAAAAGTTACTCCATGCATTTCCAAGAATATTTTCTTTTGAGATCCAAACAGTTTTAACGTCGTTCGCAGAATAAAGAAAGCAGCTGCACGATTTTAATATGCATTTCAAAAGCTATTACCACAATATATTCTCCGTTACAACGTGACTGCTTAACATAAAATGACTCGAGTAACAGTTCTTTCGCCGTGAAATATGAAAGGCGAGGATTGCATGAATCGTATTACTTTACTGTCACCCGGAATCTCATTAAACGTCACGACCGGGTAATGCATGCGAGAAGTTGGAAATCGTAATTGACATATATTAGCGTAGGTGCGTGACGAGCGAGCGTGCCGCGCGCACATGAGTGGGGGTCCGCGGGTATAACACGGGAGGTAGTTGTCCTGCGACAAGCGTGCCGCGCTAAGAGCTGGGTTAAAAGGCAACGAGTGGCGTACACCGAGCAGACGGGATGCCGCAGTGATTTACATATCGTCGATCGCGTTGTACACGTCATGTGACGGTCTTAGTACGTGTCGTGATACGCACCCCCGGGCAGCTACGGATCTCCCACCCGGTTCGAATCGACCCTTTACCGAAATTCATTTGTTTCGAATTCGTGGCTCATGCATATTCACGGCTAGCGACGATTAATGAACCGAGCCGCGGATTACAATGCGAACAGGAACACGAATCTGCGCGTTCCGCGATAACCGGATAGCTGGACGGGGATGGAATAAAGTAGGTAACGGAACGAGTTCCAATCGGCAGCCGCGTTTACACGCGCCCTTCCGTTTTACGTCGTTCAGTCGCGTGTCGATACCTCCACGGCAAGCAGGCCCGCGGGGCTCGCAATTAGAACTAACTTACGGCCGCACGACATTGTATTTATATTTGAAATTCGTCATATATTAGCATTCGTTATTCATACGATTAGCCTTAATTTTGTACAGCGTAGAAGCCGCTCGTGATAAATAGTTATCCCGTCCGCAGTTGAATTGTTTCTTTCTAATCGGCTCGCTTCGTACACGGGACGATCCGTCACGCACCGTTCCAAGGATCGTTCTTCATTTTCATATCAGAGCACTCGCCGCGATAACGAGTCCTCTTTTCTTTCTCGTCGCCCCGCTGGTACCCCGTTTTCGACGCCGTAGATTCATAACGGGTTATTGTGTATGTGTGTCTGTGTGTCTGCGTTCTCCGGAGCGTTCTTTAAAGAAATAATCGTCGACCATAGTTGAAATTCATGTCAGCCGCGTCACCGTGATTCGTCACGAACTCCGGACAGAAACTGTGCACGTTACACATTTGGCCTACATACATCACGGAATTACAGGGAATACTTCCTTAAAAAAAACCAATGAGTACTCGTGACAAAAATCGGATACCGGATTTTTTCTTTCCAACAAGTTTCACACGAACCGTTCGAGATTGGGTCTAAACGGTAGTGCGCCAAATTTCATCGCGCCACCACTTTCTTATCGTCCATGGTTTTTTTTTGGGACCGGCGAACATGTTGCATGAACCCGAAATTAATTGCGCGTTGCTCGGGAAAAATATGCGCGACGATAAACGAAACTCCTCATTGAGCTCGTAAATTTCCGCGATAGCCACTTGGTTCTTTTTTAGGCGCGTTTTTCGTATACGAAACGGGCGAGTGCATGCCTGACGGCAGTCCACTTTAATTGATATTATTACGTCGATCCTTAACCCGATATACCAACGGTTATCGAATAATTACATGATCGTTCGATCTGATTCAACTGTACCCGCATGTGCACATTGTGTTTCTCTGAATGCATTAGTTCGCTAATTCCAATGCGATCAGACGACACACGCTTATTCTATGGTATTGAAATCAGAAAACGGAAAGAGTAAACTGGCCTCGGCGGAGACCTCAATGCTCGACTAAATAGTATCATCCTTCCATGTCACTGTCGCGCGTTCGTGTCATTCCGGATACGCGCAATTGATCAATATTTGAAATCGAATTATAGAATTGTCAAACTAAGATATTTTATCAGTACAGCTTAGGACAATGATTCCTGGCCAGCTTCGGCTTGTGTTAATTTCCTTTAACGGTACAAGAGTAAAAAACAGTAATAAATCTGTCTTTTTCTTAATGCTCGATCTGACTTGCTTTTTTCTGCCAAATTTTCATTATCCCAAGCTGTACGAAAGAAATTCTATGAATTTTTCTTCTAATTTCGATATTTAATGAGCTAAGTATGATTATTTGGCATTTTATTGATATTGACAAAATCCGACCATTCCACCGTCGAAACGACGAACTTTTGGAAAAAAATTTCATTTTTCCTCAATAACTCCTAAACTCTTGGAGATACGAGAAAATTGCATAGGACCTTTCTTGTAGAGGATGACGA
>NW_017157600.1:540717-569337 GCF_001652005.2 Ceratina calcarata
AAAATGCTTCAAATGAAAGTTGTAGACATAGGTTTGCTGTAATCTGAGAGAAAGGTGTCCACCTCGTCAGTCTTAATCGAGCAAAACGATTAGACACATCGGATTTGTATGGCCGATCATCGATTGGATTAATGACACCAAATGGAATCGTCAGATTATACCTTTACTCCCATATTACCTTAATTTCTAATAACACCCTCCATTTTTTCTTCCAGCTAACGGAAATTACACGCAATCCTTTTATGATAAGGAACAACAAAATTGAGCTTACGATAACGTAATAATAACAAAGAAAATTGAGCATATGTTCACATGTGTATACGCTAATGATGCAAATGGATTAATAAAAGATATGACGTTTCGTATAATGATTATTACAATAATTGATCAAGTAACTGATACGTTGTTTAATACAGTAATTGATACAAGACAAGAAGAGGTTGAATCGCGATCGATTTGATAATAGGAAGCCGATCAAAGATCGTCGATCCGGGATGATCGATGACGTTCGACGATCCTCACGTGTATGTTTGCGGCGGTTTGCAGTAGTAATAAACTCTTACTTCCGGCCGCAGTAGTAACGCCATTGCGAGAGACGCGACGCGACGACGCGGCCAGAACATAATTGATTGCGTCAACTCACTGCCGGGTGTAATCGGCGCTATATCTTCCACCGGTTCCTCGCCGCTTCCGTTACGCCCGCGACATTAATTTTTCATCGCGTTATCGCCGACCGCGTGCGTCACCGATTTCTCGAACATTGCCATAAATTTGTGAAACGACGTAACGCGTAATTCATAGCCAACACGGCCGGGGCAGGTGGAGTTCTATGTACGATTCCGCGGCCTCTCGCGAGTGATAAGATCGAAGAATATTCGCTGAGATTCGTTGCGATGTTTCCAGTGGAGGTGGACACGGAGTGGAAACCCACGGTTTGTGAATCGTCCGCGCCTGGAGAACGTCGTGTTTATTGATCCCTTGCGGGGCTGACCAACGGTCAATGAGATACGGTCTCTCCCTTGCTGGCCGCCCTACGACCCGAGACTCGGGCCTTGCATCGGTCTCCTTAACGGAAGTACGAACCGACCCCCTCACGCCCGCCCGTTTACCCTCCGCGCAACAACGTGATTCATGCGTTCTCGGACGTTCTACTACCGGGGAATCAACCAAAGAATACAGAATTAGAAAAATCCAAAACTATTTCATAACCCAAACTTATAAACCATTAATTGTATCTGACTCGTTCGTTCCTGAATTAATGGGGAAATTAAAAAGGCAGAAAAGAGTGTGTACAAATATTTTCCCGCTTGTAATGACTTGTACAGTGTCAGAGCGAACATTGAAAAAGTGAATTAAAAGGCAAATGAAGGAATATCTAATCCGGTTGCGAGTACGAGTTGAGATCAACGGGATAACTTTTTTTAATGTCGTGACGCCATAGAAAGATTTGGGTCATCGAGGTGAAGAAACTGTGGCTCGTTTAAAGGCGCAATCGTTATCGCGACGTGTGGAAAAGATGGATTAACGGAGTGCCTAGTGTGAATATAATGAGGCGTTGACTCCTTCGATTAGAAGCCGACACGAGAACGACTGATAGAATTTTTCTTTACCGAATACAATAAGAGAAAGATCGTCCAAATTTCTACCAGCGATGCGTCCTAGCGTCGCGTTCGCGTTGCGTCAGGGAAACGGATGGCGTACCATTTGAACGGTAGCAGAGAATGGAGAATGGTGGAATCGAAAACCGCGAGACAGTAAGGGTGGACTTGGTGCGCAACCGCAACTACAATTGGCCAGCCCTATTCCACCCCTAGGCTCCCACTTTTCGTCGTCCTGACACGCTACCATCCCCTACCATCGAACCAGATTCACCTACGCAAGGATTCGATCTCCCGTGCCACGTGGCTTTAGTAAACAATGGTCGAATTATACTTTGTATACGGAGTTCGTGGAATTTGATTCAGCATCACTAACGAATGCAACCAGGACAGATGATTCTTTAATCAGAGACAGAATGATTCTATAAAGGAAATCATGGCAATCGTGTAGGAATTATGTATAGTCAAGTATCGATCAGGCTTTGTAGAATATAGGTCAAGGCGAATCTTGTTCTATCAGGCATATGGGTCACAGGTGTGTTGATTTGCAAACGCTGCGATGGGACGATAGGATCGTGCATAAGCTTCGGCCACTTTGCCGGATTAAGGGTTGACCCGGCGGCACGAGACGTCGATCGAAATAATACAAGGATTGCACACCGAGCGGTGGCAGAAACGAACGGCCTGGTCACACCTTAAAACCTAGAAATCAGGTTGGGGCGTGGGCCAGCTGCCGGCGTGACGCAACGATAAACGATATCCGATTCTTCCTATCGGCGCCTACATAAAAATAATGAACACCCCGCGGTGCTGAAAGGTTTCCCCGTTAATTGGACCATTTCTCTCTCGGCAACCAATCCCATGGACACGATTCAGTCGAATTGGCCTTGGCTCGTTATACGCTTTGAAAACGTGATCTCTATCGTCGACGTGTGAATGCAATCGCTAAAGATGATTAATAATAAGTAGACCAATAATCACTGCAAGCTTCTTTTTAAGCAGCCAGCCGGGACTGGCGTTGCGTGTGGCCTGCTTAAGGCCTGATCTGGGCCAGATACACAACGATCGTCGAGAGCGTTATACGCAGCTTTCTTATAAATCTTAAACACCTCGACATGCACATGTGTATCGGTACAGAATGTCTGCCAGATCAGATGGCATTAATAAAAAATACATCATTATAAAACTGCATGAATTTTTACCTCAGGCTCTTATAGAATAAATTCTTGTTTTACCTGGGAAAGCCTGTATACGCGAACATGCGTTGTACTTATGTGACGTCCGCCGTTCTTGTGGAACGTGGCTCATGAATATTAAGAATGTGTATACAAGCACCCTCCCTCGGCTAGATTTAATTATACGAGAACGTTACGCGATACAAATGTACGTATCGGGATATTTACTTTTCGCCAATCGCTGCGCGCGTGCTGGACTATCGTTGTCGTAATGCAACGAGATCGGTTTTCTCGTTGGCTCGAGAGGCGAGGAAGAAGGGGTCTGCCGGTTGCGAGTTGGAGATTTGATCTACACATACACGCGATCCTGTGTCTTAAGGACCTTATTTCTTCTTCGTGCCATGTATCTGATTGAACGACCCACTTTCCCGCTCCGCTAGGTGATTAAGACTCTCCTTTTTTTTTACTCAAACAATCTTAAACAGCGTGCATTGTAAGACCGTGATCGGAAAACGAGAACGGCTCCTCCCTCTCGTACGTCTACCCTGTTATAACGTTAATTACCATGCAACCCGCACTCTTATGCAAATGTTCTCATAATCAGCTTTGATTCATATTTAATGGGTATGAAATCTTGCATATCTTATTCATTCTGTGACTATCCTCCATTTCGTTCTTTTGATCTACCGATTTTAAGGAGAATTGTTTGATAGAATTCCTTTTACCTTGAACGTTTTGTAGCTCGACACGACGTACGAGGCTCCGTCCTCGAGTTCGTCCAGGGTGATCTTCCGGTCACCATCCATGGAGAAGATGTGTCTGGCGCCTCTGGGAAGGTCCATCCGGAGGGACAGCCTGTCCAGGAGTGCCTCCAGGGAACCGATGTCCCGTCCCGGCTTGAACCTGCAAATTCATCGACACAATCGATCGACTTCCGTTCACCGAGAGAAAGGGGTGACAGTTGACGCTTACAGGTAATGTCTTTTCTCGTGTCACAGGGAGAATTTCATTCATAAGCCGAAATCAAGGTGAACACGCCACCTGCACCCGTAGAGGGTACTAAGATAAGCGCCGCTTGGTGCAAATTGGTGCCACTTGAGAGATTAGAATAAGGATTCTCTGATTATCGACGAGGGT
Source organism: Ceratina calcarata (assembly GCF_001652005.2). Lineage (NCBI taxonomy): Eukaryota > Metazoa > Arthropoda > Insecta > Hymenoptera > Apidae > Ceratina > Ceratina calcarata. The sequence continues at coordinate 544,628 of NW_017157600.1, forward strand.
GAGCTTTTGGTATAGTAAGCGACGGTGAATAGTAACAGTGTTTTGAAACGGACGCACCAGGTGCTACCGCAATCTCTGTTTTCATCGAAGAATCACAGCTACGTAAATCGGATCATCGATTTTTTCGATAACTTTAAACTGTCTTCAAGTTTTCATGTATGGTCCCAAGATTATGAATCATTTCTAGCTCTCAGTTGGTAGCGTGGAAACGAAACGTGGAACTACTCTTCGAGGAAATAAAACGCAGGTGCGTTTCTGTTTGGCTCACCTGAATTCGATGCCGGGGAAGTACGGATCGCCATTTTTGTAGAATGTCACTCGTCTGGCCCTCCAGTATCCGAGGTTGTTGTATCTCGCGGGCGCCGGCTCGTGTCGGCTCTTAGGCCTGTGCTCCGGCTGCTCCGGAGGCGGCATGCGGGGACTGGAGGGTCTGCTCTGCCTCCAGAAGCCGGCCATGCCGCCTCCACCCCCACCCTCGTTCGCCAGAAGACCGCCACCGACCGCCTCCTGCGCCGTTCCACCCTCCACTTCCACGTCTTCTTCCTCGTCTTCGTCCTCCTCCTCTTCCTCCTCGGCCTCCTCCTCGTCGTCTTCCTCATCGGTGCGAGCGCCTCCACCAGGCATCGTCGTCGTCGTCGTCGTCTTAGGGGTGCTGTTGATTCCGTTCACCGCTGACGATGCCGTCGTCGCCGTCGTCGCCTCGACGCCGCTAGGTGTAGTTGCTATTACCACTGAATTCGTTGAGTCCTTCGAGGAGTTCTCGTTCTGCGCCGCCTCCTGCTCCTCTTTCTTCATTACACCTGTGTGCGAACCAAGTCTTACCCTGGACTAACGTTCCTTTCTCACACAATCTTATTTACAATTTTTCCCCTCGAGATGAAAGATTAACTTTTTACAAGAGTTCGTGAAAACAAAAGGAGATTACTACGAAAACAATAATAGTGGAAGAAATTATTTTTCTCTAATATTCATAAGTTTTAATAAAGCGTCCCACAATTTTTTAAAACAATAACTCCGTGTGATATCGGCCAGTTTCAGCTCGTGGTTTGATAAATTCCAAACGAGCAGAGTAAAATTTATCTCGCATCTGGTCTCGATAAGACGAGCAGGGATTACGTGCCAGCGGAGCTTGCGCCGGTTTTTTCAGCCGGTATCGAGGATCTAAAGGCGACCGGTACCCGGTGCACGGATGATGATAGAATCTCGCGGTGGATAATTAACCAGTCTCACCTGGCTCCGAGGTAGTGGTCGCGTCGGCTCCACCAGCCCCGTTGCCGCCGCCCACGCTTCCGTCGCCCGTTACCTCCTCGAATTGCCCCAGCCTGGAGCCGGCACGCAAACTCGAATGATTTTCAGCGGTGATCATCGGCACAAGGCCGCCCGCCTTTCGCCTAATCTCTTCTCGTTTGCCTGGGCGACGATCCGATCCTGTGGATCAGAGAACCGTGCATTCATCTCTAAAGATGCGAGAAGAATAAGAATTGAATTTATTACATTAGCTGGTTCAATTAATTTAATGTATTAATTGCAAGAGATTTCTAGTTTTGACAAATTACAAACTATCATTACACTCCGGTTGAATTATACCTAATAATTAAAGTAATTTAATGGGAGGGCGACGCGAGGGCGAAGAAGTATTGTTACTTCCGCGTAGACCGACGATCGACTAACGCCGACCGACGAGGCGTTCGCGAGGCCCTGATTTCCATACCCAAACCGTGAAATCTCTTGTCAAAAATTGATGGATCGTCGAATTTTTTTTCTTTTCCGTAAGGATTCAAGGTTTCAGATTTTTTTCCGAGTACGTATGACTGCGGAAGAGGATATGAAAATAAGGACCTCCTACGTGTATGCCAAAACGTCCACGTGTCGCGTGATTTGCCGGGGATTCCCGATCGATCTCCCTGCTTACGATGCACTTTTATTTTATAACTGCAGTTTACTGCAGATCAATCGATTGTCCACCTTCATCTTGCTTAATTAACTGGCTCGCCGAATTTCAAGTACACTAGGTAAAAGTGTCAGCTACGAATGGAACATTTCTTACAATTTTTTTTCAATTAATGAATCATTTATACAGAAATATATTAATATGCTTGAATTACTGATTTAAATTTCGTTTTTTACTTTGTTTTGGTATTTCGTTACGATTTTTTTCTTTAACGGCTGGATGCATTGCATTCGAGAAGTGCCTCGTGGTGTCGAGATTAATGTCATGTAATTACACCGCGTTGCACTATGCTACACCTCCAGAAGTTAAGGTCACGAACGCACAATGACTCGCCGGCCGAATAGAGTCTCCTAATTGAATTACACTATCGACGGTAAGTATTAATAGTGACTATTATTTAACAAATCAACTGTGTAATATTGGTAATGTTTAAAGTGTCGCAAAGTATGTAATTTGCTTATACGTACACGAAAGTGAAAGTCAGCCGCAGGAGGTGCAAGTATTCACTGACTGTTAGATCAAAGTCTGTCCCACCGGAAGTTCAACACCATCGACCTCCTTCACTTCACCCTTGGTCCCAACATGGTCACCGTCCATCACAAACCGTCGGAATCGAGAAACATAGAAAATCTATCATACCAAACTGTTTTCAGGAAATCGTTCTGCCCGACTGGAACTGGTCACCAATTTTCGCGGGTTCAGAGCGGAATAAAAGATAAGAGTCCATCGACACCGAGACTCTCATTCGACCGCGAGATAACCGAGGGTTGCCGTATACATATTCATGCGTCCTTCGACGATGGCGTCCCGACGTCGAGTGTGTCGCTCGGTGGGACAGCCACGAACCACGCTACCTCGGCGCCGCCGTCGTCGTCGACGACGCTGGCCAAAGGAAAGGAGAAACGGCGACGTTTCGCCCGGCATCGACGCCCCGTGTCAGTGAACCGACGCCACGACCCTCGACGCCGGCGAAACGAGCACCGAACTTGTTGCACTGTGGCCACCCAAGTATTTTTCTCTAATATTCATAAGTTTTAATAAAGCGTCCCACAATTTTTTAAAACAATAACTCCGTGTGATATCGGCCAGTTTCAGCTCGTGGTTTGATAAATTCCAAACGAGCAGAGTAAAATTTATCTCGCATCTGGTCTCGATAAGACGAGCAGGGATTACGTGCCAGCGGAGCTTGCGCCGGTTTTTTCAGCCGGTATCGAGGATCTAAAGGCGACCGGTACCCGGTGCACGGATGATGATAGAATCTCGCGGTGGATAATTAACCAGTCTCACCTGGCTCCGAGGTAGTGGTCGCGTCGGCTCCACCAGCCCCGTTGCCGCCGCCCACGCTTCCGTCGCCCGTTACCTCCTCGAATTGCCCCAGCCTGGAGCCGGCACGCAAACTCGAATGATTTTCAGCGGTGATCATCGGCACAAGGCCGCCCGCCTTTCGCCTAATCTCTTCTCGTTTGCCTGGGCGACGATCCGATCCTGTGGATCAGAGAACCGTGCATTCATCTCTAAAGATGCGAGAAGAATAAGAATTGAATTTATTACATTAGCTGGTTCAATTAATTTAATGTATTAATTGCAAGAGATTTCTAGTTTTGACAAATTACAAACTATCATTACACTCCGGTTGAATTATACCTAATAATTAAAGTAATTTAATGGGAGGGCGACGCGAGGGCGAAGAAGTATTGTTACTTCCGCGTAGACCGACGATCGACTAACGCCGACCGACGAGGCGTTCGCGAGGCCCTGATTTCCATACCCAAACCGTGAAATCTCTTGTCAAAAATTGATGGATCGTCGAATTTTTTTTCTTTTCCGTAAGGATTCAAGGTTTCAGATTTTTTTCCGAGTACGTATGACTGCGGAAGAGGATATGAAAATAAGGACCTCCTACGTGTATGCCAAAACGTCCACGTGTCGCGTGATTTGCCGGGGATTCCCGATCGATCTCCCTGCTTACGATGCACTTTTATTTTATAACTGCAGTTTACTGCAGATCAATCGATTGTCCACCTTCATCTTGCTTAATTAACTGGCTCGCCGAATTTCAAGTACACTAGGTAAAAGTGTCAGCTACGAATGGAACATTTCTTACAATTTTTTTTCAATTAATGAATCATTTATACAGAAATATATTAATATGCTTGAATTACTGATTTAAATTTCGTTTTTTACTTTGTTTTGGTATTTCGTTACGATTTTTTTCTTTAACGGCTGGATGCATTGCATTCGAGAAGTGCCTCGTGGTGTCGAGATTAATGTCATGTAATTACACCGCGTTGCACTATGCTACACCTCCAGAAGTTAAGGTCACGAACGCACAATGACTCGCCGGCCGAATAGAGTCTCCTAATTGAATTACACTATCGACGGTAAGTATTAATAGTGACTATTATTTAACAAATCAACTGTGTAATATTGGTAATGTTTAAAGTGTCGCAAAGTATGTAATTTGCTTATACGTACACGAAAGTGAAAGTCAGCCGCAGGAGGTGCAAGTATTCACTGACTGTTAGATCAAAGTCTGTCCCACCGGAAGTTCAACACCATCGACCTCCTTCACTTCACCCTTGGTCCCAACATGGTCACCGTCCATCACAAACCGTCGGAATCGAGAAACATAGAAAATCTATCATACCAAACTGTTTTCAGGAAATCGTTCTGCCCGACTGGAACTGGTCACCAATTTTCGCGGGTTCAGAGCGGAATAAAAGATAAGAGTCCATCGACACCGAGACTCTCATTCGACCGCGAGATAACCGAGGGTTGCCGTATACATATTCATGCGTCCTTCGACGATGGCGTCCCGACGTCGAGTGTGTCGCTCGGTGGGACAGCCACGAACCACGCTACCTCGGCGCCGCCGTCGTCGTCGACGACGCTGGCCAAAGGAAAGGAGAAACGGCGACGTTTCGCCCGGCATCGACGCCCCGTGTCAGTGAACCGACGCCACGACCCTCGACGCCGGCGAAACGAGCACCGAACTTGTTGCACTGTGGCCACCCAAGAGCCTACGCGCAACCCCTGTCTTCTTACCACAAAACGTTTCTCCATCGAATCATTCCGAATAGAAACTCCATAAAATTATAAAATTATTAATAAATCGCAGATTTTTATACACAAAATCTGATTTGTTCATTTTCCTTCATCATTTCATGATTGCAACATGTGTAGAGCTTTTCTTATTTAATATATTTTTATACGTTATAAGACTAGTAAGAGCACAGAAATTTTATGAAAGGGAAGGACATGGCAAACTGGAGGCAGATTGAACTTGAAGGCATTTCGTGTGGGCGGAAAAAAGAAATGAATTTATAATCACAGGCGTGATATTTCGCAACAACATCGTGAATATCATGGATGTTATGAAAAAATTCTAAAAAAGAAACCTGGACAGGTGGTATACACGGTTTTGCGTGCAGAAAATTGCGACCTCTGAGAAATCACGGGAAAACCGTGGCCGTTTCGTATTTAAAGATTTCGCTTGGGAACGTGACGGAGTATTTGCATACCCAGCGTGCGATGTCCGTCGTTTAATACCTCATAAATGTCGAACAATTATAATCTCGTCTGGGTTCGAACCACGTGTAACACAATTCGGATCGAATTTTTTTTCTTTAATACCGAGAAACCGCATACTAGGTCGAGTGGAACTGTAATAATTACTAGCACGAACGGCTTCGGTACGAATATTTAACGTTCTAAAAGCTGAGACGTTTCACAAGACTCTGTTAAATCCTCAGGAAATGTGTTAGAACGGATTCTGGATTATCAAAAATGAATCGATCATTATTAGAAGAAAATTGACCGGTTCGTGGGGGAAGGGTGAAGCGAAAGTTTGATTGATGGCGGTAATCGAATGGGTAAAACGATTCCAGAGTTGTTTAACATGCTCCACTTTTCGTATCCGATATCTTTTTTCAAACAATCCCGGACGGTTTGCATTTCTTCGAGCTGGAAACGTCGGTCTTATCAGAACGGCGGCGCAACGGCTAGGATGATTAGCCGCATGAACCTTAAGAATTGCAGAATGCACGATATGAACTCCGAGATACAGCCGAAGGTCGGACGAAAACTGGCTGCCAATGTTAACATCGCGGACAACCCTGATTTTGCATAAAAATTTCTGAATCGAGTATCTCGCCGAGTTTTGCGCCACGCGAAACTATTACAGGAATTTATTACCATGATTCCGTGTCAACTCCATGGAAAATATTGTTACTATTTGTTGAAAAGTAATTTATATTTATTTTTAATCAACTGACATAGCTAATTGTTTTATTACAATGGTCATCTTTATAATATTCGCAGGTTGTAACGGCAAGTAGTCGATACTTTGGTGGGGTTTGCGTGTTCACGGCGAAAGGCGGCTGACCAGATTCGTTCCTCGACCACTTAAGTAATCGAGCGGCCGAGCGGCTCGTATATCACGGTAAGCGTGAATCAGCGGGATTCGGTATTCGTTAAATCCCAACAAATCCCTCACGATTGTCTCTGTTCATTTTATTCCACAGCGAGAATCGAAAAAGGTAGCAAAAAACGCTATTATCTATTAACAGTAAAATTGTTTCCCTTATCTAGAAGCGCTTCAACAATTGGCATTGAATCTCGTATACTGTCGCATCGCGTATGTAAGTATACGTCGATATTTTTCAAGGATAAGGGACGAAATGAGCAGTCTTGCTCCCTTGTCCTTGAAGAAACTGGATATTGTCCAATATATGTACGGATATCAGATGAAAACATTTTACCGAAATAATTGCTGTCACGCTTCGAGTCCAGTTGAAATCCAGAGACCAAGCAGGTCAACGCGTTTCGTGTCACGATACCCGCTAGAAGAAAAGGAAGGCTTTACAGTACTCGAAAGAAACGTGTCTCTACGATTTCACGCGATATCCCTGACGTTCCGGAAGTCAAGAGCAACCCCACATAATATCGACTTTGTAATAACGATGAAAGGGTCGTTGGTCGAAAGCTAAAGCGCCCGATTGCTTCCCTTTTCTTTTCCTCGTTTATTACAGTCACAGGATCGTCGAGACCGCGTCGGTGATAAGAAGCTTGAATGATATCATAAATGTCACGAAGCAGCGTGGTCGGACTTTAATCAGCCCTCGTTGTTCTATAAATGAGTGCATAAAAAATATAGTATCCTATGATTTAAACAGTTTTATTGAAAAATAACTACGTCCCAGTATACGATTAGTTAATCTGATTGAGGGAAATTAATACTGTTCATTAATAATCGATATTATTCAAGAAAGAGCTGTTTTTCAATCGATATTTGTTTCACGCAATTAGAATGTTGTTATTGCATAAAGGGTACGGAGTAATAAATGACGTTTCTAAACGCGACACGCGTCTCGGAGTGAAACGATCATTACAGTGATTTAGATACCGTTTTTGCCCTCTGCCGCCCGTGTTCGATGCTTTCACCCTACAGTTGAGTGGCCTCCACTTATCCTGCTGCCATCGCTGTCTTCCTTGCTTCCACGCTATACGCCACTGTTGTTGTACATTAATTACTATCGCCCATGCCATTGTGCATACTATGCGGTAACTCCTTAATTTCTTGATTAAATAGAAAATGCTGTCGGATAACATCTTACGTACAAATTGCCTTGTTACAAATTTTAAATTTAATTGAGCGCCTGTGCGCGAACTAATAATTTTTTAAATCACTTGTACTCGTTCGTGAAAGTGTTACAGATTGATATTTGCATTTCTCTGGCTGTTGTAATGATGCCAGATTAAGCTGTTATCATGCACGTAATTAATGAGGTAATTGGTATTATCGCGATATCATTGAATATTAACAGGATCCGTATGAAGGCAGTTTATCAAGAGATCCTTATCGGCGGGTGAATCTAAAGACCTTGTATGCCAGGGCAACGCGACAAGCTGCAGAAAACATTCACATGGAACGTATTTGGTTCCGAGAATACACCGAGATAAGGCGCGGTACGTGGCAAGGGCTTATTTTTCATCGGTCATCGAGGAAACATTCTGTAGATCATAAGGATTATCAGTAATGTTTCAACGGTATCCTCGAGGCTACGGTTCGGCATGATATTAGAGCATGTTTCATATTTTGAGCCGGTCGCTTTTCTATTTCTGGGCCAAGAGGAAAAATACTATTAGGTTGAAACCAGGCACGGAACGGTGTTAATTTATTAGCCAGTCGTTCTTTCCACTCTCGGAAAGCATTATCCGCCAACGTAAATATGAACTATTAAAAATATAAAAAGAAAATATTTATACAAAATATCATTTTCCGTTTTTTAGTGGAATTTGAAATTTTGACCCGAATAGTAATGAGAAATCTTGTCCGAAAGTCTTGTTACGTGATGCGTGCTCGGTATTTCGTGCCGCGAAGAAACATTACGCGACACCACGATAAAGGCACGTCGATCTCATTCTGATAATACATAAGTAATGGGAAGAATATATTTTTTTTTAAATAACATAATGAGGGAAAGAAACATTATTTATTCTTCGATTCGTCAATATACATTTATTATTTCTTCAATATCAAAAAAGAACATGATCATGCTAGACTATCTTCCTGTATGGTTCTTGCCATTTTTTTTTATACTTTAAACGAACCAGAAAATCGACGTTACTATACGATATTTTTCTTAATTATAACTTCGCTATCCTCATTATCAGAAGAATCATTAGCTTCGATATTTTTTATCGAATCATTAATTTTTTCATGTTAATATTCGTAACTTATACGTCTCTTTCACAATTCGTTACGTGGCATCGTACGGCTTACCACGTTCTTTGCGTTTGTATTCCGGCAGGGGTACGTCAAAGTCTCGTTCGAATACTGCAACGAAGAAGCCGTTACAGAGATCAGATTCAAATTTCGCATAAAGGCACGTGTTCGAGCAATTGTACTTCCTCGAGCTGAAGTTCAGCCATTCTTGTTCTAATAATTCCTTGATAGGTACAAGTTTGTATGCATTCTGCACATTCATTAGAATTTCATCTATCACTTTTTCATTTTCTTCGGGATTGATGGAACAAGTGCTGTAGACGACCCTCTTCGCTTTGCAGAAATTCAATAAACCGTGGCGTAGCAGGAAAACTTGGAACGCTCGCAATTGCCTCAATCGTGCAGGATTGCATTTCTCTTTACCATGTATCACCTCCCTGTCGTGCATACCTGTAACGAGTCTTACTGAAAATTCTGAATACATTCAATTTTCATACCATCGTTCGATACTTTACCTGAACCAGAACACGTTGGATCGACTAGAATATATTCGACGTCGGGACACTCGTCTGGCTCTAGTTCTAACGCGTCTTTTTTTATAGTTTTAACGCAAGTCGCTCCCGTCTTGTTCACCTGCGAGCATAAACTCTCAAATCGCCGATCGTTGATCTCCGTCGCGTAAATTTTTCTGTGAACATAAAAGGAAATTGATTAAGAATAAAATACAGAATATTAGTTCTAAAATAACATACCCAGTGTTTTCCATTAGTGCAGCTAAGTGAGTTGTTTTCATTCCAGGAGCTGCGCACATGTCGAGCACCACAGATCCGGGTGGCGGATTCAACAATTTCGATGGAAGACAACTTGCCTAAGAACAAAACATAAAGTGAACACGTTTTCTAAAAATAAAGTAACGATGTTTTCTGTTTTCTATTTAACTTTCTAAAAATTACCTTGTCTTGTAAAATAATTTCTCCGTTTTGATATCCAGGATGATCAAAGAAAGTTGTCTTATGTGGGAAAACAAGTAATTCCGGGACGTGGAAGTCTTGTATGAAATTTGGTTTCTCTAGAGTTTTTACGACATTTAAATGTTCTACATAACTCGAACATCTTGGAACGAGAGACCAGCCTTCGGCTTGGAAATAAGATATCCCCTTTTCTAATGGCACTACTATAGTGTTAATACGAACGTATCTTGGTTTCTTCACTGGAAATAAAAGGAAAGATTGTTTCTTTTAATAATCGTGCGAAGGTGCTTCTAATTAAAACTCGTATTATTTCATCGAATCATTTATTGTTAAGTACATACTATATTGGACATACTATATTATGTCCAATTCTGGCATTAACAGTAAAAAAGTATAGGAATATACGAATCACATATGTCAATATATATTCATTACAAATATGTTAATAACATATCTAAATATTAATATACGTTTGTAATATAAATATGATCAGTTTTTTTTAATACAGTACAAGAACTTAACATCTAATCAATTTTTTCATTCAGACTCTCCTTAGAAGAGTGATCATCAGTTATAGTCTCATCGTTAGGCTCTTGAAAAGCCTGATAAATGTAAAAAGCTATTATCAAGTTGACTGTGATCACCGCGGCAGACACAGAAATGCAATTCGTTACGAATCTATCTACATGGAATTCGGTGTTCATAATGTGTTGTACACCAAAAAATGAAGCGAATGGTAATGTAAACATCGCACAGCTGTATAGAAACAGTTTGCTCAGCACACCCACAAAACTCATGACTGGTTGCACTTGATCTTTACTTTGATCAGAAGAAATCTCTTTGTGACTCTGTTTCTGTTGACTTTTGTTCATATAAGAGAAAAGTCTTTTAAATTTAGGGTGTCGACTAGAAAGTATTCGGTTGTTGCGGATGATTAAAACCATCAATCCTGATGAGAGATTCCGTTACAAAGAAACAGGCTTAATATATCTCAAAATCGAAGCTGGCCGTGGGCATTACTTCCCTCGCACACGAATGTCCCATTTCTGCAAGCACAAATCGCACTGTTAAATAAATAAAACGAGTTTTACCTGATACGTCGAGCGATCGAGAAGGCGCAGTATCGTCGGTGTCTTTCAACGCAGCCTTCAACTTTTCTTTATAACATAGTATAGTTGTGATAGGTTTCGCTTTGCCTTTCAAATCCTTTTTGCCCCAGAGCAACTCTGTTATCAGGACTTTCGCTAGCCACGGATCGAAACGCGGTTCGTTCACCAGTAAATCAGTTTTCTTTATCAGCTGTTCTATTTGCTCTTCCCTTTTCAAAGTATTGATGCACAAAGAATATATCGCGGAGACGTTCTAAATCATTGAATAAAATCATTCTTTAAGTAAATAATAGAAATGAATTGTACACGTCTTCAAGTACACGTGTTTAGGATATCTCGGAATGATCGTAAAAAATAATCCAAACAATGTACTTCGTGTACGTTACGTACAGTGTCACGTCAATTTTGCTTGTACTATTTAATGACTTTATATGTTTATTTCTCAAGATTATTAGCATTAACTTACAGGATGATTCTGTTGATAAATCAACGATTTAAGACTGCCACTATTCTCACGAACCTCCCGAACGATTTTCGTAGCAGTCTTGTAAAGTCTCGGAACTTTGACGGAATGTACGAATTTCTTAGACATTTTAACACATTGAAAGCTAATAACTCCGCAACGTCAAGTTCAATTACGTACAACTACTTCCCCGTAAATTGATCAGTTCTATATAACATGGATTTCGTACCTCGGGTACCTCGTGCGTGTAAAACGAAACAATTCACGTGTCAGCCATTGAGCAGAAGATGCGCATAAGCCGCGTGAGCCATCGATCAGCATGAAGCCAGAAGATCATTTTCACACAGAATAAACTTTTCATAGTTCACCTAATGTTAATCGCACAGAAATATTATTATTCTTTTAAACAAGGTAAGAATCTCTCTACGTATTCATATTATGAATTATTTTTGAAATCATTAAAGAATTCTTATATTCCTTATATGATTTTTAATAAGATTCTAAATTTTTAAAGAGGATAAATGATTTTTTTAACTGACGTAACTATAATATTGTGGCATCGATAATCACGGATGTAATTGTTCAATATAAGAATTGGCCTTCATCGAGTGTCACGTGTTTCCGATCAGTCCGCATACGAACTTCTTCTAATGTTACTTCGTTGCTTCCTTCTACTTAGTAATTCGTTAGATATTTAGTAATCTCGAAATGTTATTCACTGGTTTACGCGCGATTTAACTTATACAAGGCTAGAAATATGATATTAGGAGAACTGTAGTTATTAACGGTAAGATTTCTAAGTTCTCTAGTCCATAGAATCTCGCATCGGTGCAGGTTATATTTCAGTATACGATCATAAATGTAATCCTGATTTTTAACAAATTTTGTTTTCTATGAACATAACTGTACTGACAATCATTAGACTATATCTATTGTTACATTTTTGTGTATACTCGTATGCGTCGTTATTCGGCAGCCAGACACAAAAGCGTAGAAGAATCTGTCGCAATCGTCGTGTATAAAACGTACACATCAAATTATCAGAATTTATAAATATCGCGTCTAGCATATAAGCTCATTCATTGAACATATAGAGACGTTCTACTTCCTTGTGTATACAATAAGAAAAAATGATCCCATTTAGGCTTTAATATGGTTTGCGAAAATATATTTTTAATTCATAGCGTTATAAATGTTAAGTCCGGTATAAAAATGGTGTTTTAGAAGATTTGGACTAAGGGAGATACTGAAAAGTTACGTCTCATTCATATTGTGACAAAGGACACTTCAATGACTAAAGACAAAAAGGTTTTACTGCCTCGTATATAAATGTTCAGTAGTGCTTATTATGTGCGATAGATTTCACATGTATCTACACTCACGATCGCACAGACTGTTGACAATATGTTAATATCTGTACTTTCATTTTATTCAAACTGTACAAGTTCCAATATGAAAATATGTAGTACCTCGATGGCTTATCTTTTATTTCTCTGTGTTATACTGTTCCTTAATATGTATCTACAATATCAGTTGTATTTCTTCCTTTATGTTTCATTTTCATAGTTGACTAAGTTAGTTGAAGTATCGCAGTGTGCTTAATGTATACATATATGCAATTGACCTGTAAGATTCTGCATAATTACATATAAATATGTATATATATAATTATGTAAATAGACATTGCTCCTAGAAGGTGTTTAATTATTGCTTTTTTTATGATTTCAGTTGGTCCTGCATGCTGTGCACTGCATCATCGTCCTGCCCAAAACATTGCACTGTATTTTTTCTTAAGTTTGCCAAAAAAATATTATATATACAATAAATTAACTAAGGAATGGCTGCCTACATCAATCGTACAATGTCCATGATTGGAGGAGACAGCCACATAAGAACGACAGATATACGAACTGATAATTCTCCCCTTCAGATTTTTGTTAAGGCCAAGAAAAAGATCAATGACATATTCGTGGAGATAGACGATTATGTGCAGGACACTGTGGGGTTTATGAAATCGTTGCAAAGCGATCGTAATATCGTTACCAAAGAAGAAGCAGAGAGAATTGCGAGCTATGTCGACAAAGTCCATGCAATCAGAGATGTACTTAAAAGGGATCACATGAAGGTTGCATTTTTCGGGAGGACTAGCAATGGGAAGAGTACAGTTATCAATGCGATGCTACGCGACAAAATTTTGCCAAGCGGCATAGGACATACGACGAATTGTTTCTTGCAAGTCGAAGGTTCGGAAAATGGTGAATCTTACTTGATCACCGAAGGCTCGGCAGAGAAGCAACCGGTCCAGTCAGTCGGCCAGTTGGGCCATGCTCTCTGTAAAGAAAAATTGTGCGAAAGTCATTTAGTGAGAATATTTTGGCCAAAAGAGAAATGTTTGCTGTTACGAGACGACGTAGTCTTTGTAGACAGCCCTGGGGTGGATGTGACACCTAATCTGGATGAGTGGATAGATAAGCATTGTTTGGATGCAGACGTCTTTGTTTTGGTAGCCAATGCTGAATCTACTCTAATGGTGACCGTAAGTACCACGAGTATCTTTTTCATTTCTTTCCGATTGTACAACGTGCATGTAATAATAATAATTTAATTACAGGAGAAGAACTTCTTCCACAAAGTGTCTACAAAATTATCCAAGCCAAATATCTTTATTCTAAATAATAGGTGGGATGCATCTGCTTCGGAACCAGAATTCTTTGAACAGGTATACATTATATAAAGTTTTACTTGTAGATATTTTATAAATATAAGTTTCGTAGTCATTTAATCCAATTGGTAAATGACTTGATTTTCTCACGTAAGAACATTTTGTATATTTTTTTAATTAAAGCTGGTACTACATATTAAGGTTCTTGTCTATTTGCACGTAAGCAATCTAGAATGTAAAAGCGAAGCACAAATTCATTGATAATTAGCTGTATGCAGTGGCAGCTTTACACAAATAATTCATATAATACCCATTTATCCCAATAGCAGGTCAAGGAGCAGAAAGAAGTAAGTTACTTTTTTGTACATTTTTTATATATTTATGTTTCGTACACTGTAAACGTTTTATTTTGATCACAAATGAAGTTCTGATGCACTAGACGGTATATGATGTGCACAGCATGAAGTTAAAATAGAATATTTTTAAGAAGTTTAATTAATTTTGTGCTTGCAATACACGACACAAATCTTAATATGTGCTTCCCGCTTCTCCCATTATTTCAAAGTATATAATGTAACTTATTTTTATTTCGTTCTTGTGTGTGCTAGGTAAGGGCACAGCATCAAGAACGGGCTGTCGATTTCTTGGCAAGGGAGTTAAAAGTTTACACGGCTAAAGATGCCGAGGAACGGGTATTCTTTATATCTGCCAAGGAAACTCTTCAAGCTCGTATGCAAGAACAACGTGGTCAACCCGCTCACAGTAAACTATTTTTTCTCTCACGTACAGATCGCACGAACGATTTGAATTTAACATACGTGGAACTCTTTTCTAGACGGCGCTTTAGCAGAAGGATTTCAGAATCGTTATTTCGAATTCCAAGATTTCGAACGAAAATTCGAAGAGTGTATCTCGAAGTCTGCTGTGAAGACGAAGTTCGAGCAGCATTCTGACCGCGGGAAACATATCGCCATGTATGTAGCTTAAATATTTCGCATTTATTTGTCACAGTTTTAATTTGTCGAATTAATTTTTACAGGGAAATTAGGCAAACGCTGGACGAAATACTGGATCGAACGCAAAAAATGAAAAGCGAACAATTACTTATTAAGAAAGATGTACATGACAAATTGAATTACACAGAACAACAATTATTGTCGCTGACTCAGGAGATGAAAGACAAGATTCATCACATGGTTGAAGACGTAGAGCAAAGAGTGTCCAAAGCTCTGAGCGAAGAAATTCGTAGATTAGCTGTACTTGTCGACGAATTTAGTGTACCGTTCCATACTGAGCCATTAGTACTAAATGTATATAAACGAGAACTTCATTCACACGTAGAAAATGGTTTAGGTAAGGACTATCATTTTTTTGGACTTGTTTACTTTTCGCGTTCAATTCTCGACAGAATAATCAATCGCTTAATTTCATAGGTTCAAATTTAAGAGCGAGACTCAGTACTGCGTTGGCACTGAATATAGAACACTCACAGCGAGAGATGACAGAACGAATGGCAAGCTTATTGCCGGAGAACAAAAGACAAATGTCTTTGAACATTTTGCCGAGGCGGGAGCCATTCGAAATTTTGTACAAGTTAAATTGCGACAATTTGTGCGCAGACTTCCACGAGAATTTAGAGTTCCGATTCTCCTGGGGAATCACAGCCATAATTAATAGATTCGCGGGTAGACAGGGGAAGAAATTAGCTATCGCTAATTATCCGCAAGAGGTGCACAATTTATCTCGTATTTATAAAACTTATTAACAATAAATCATTATTTAATTTGCATGTTTGTAGATACCACCGACAGTTATGTCTCCTACGGGCAGTGTAGATTCTGTCAAATTCATGTCGAGTGCTCCGAGCTATCAGCCGAGATCAGACGATTGGTCATTGGCTACTAAAATCGCAGTGGCGTCTATAACGTCTCAGGGTACAATGGGTGGACTTATAGTTGCTGGCTTCGTAAGTACACACGAATTTAGGCTTCGACGTGCCAAAGTTTCTTTGTTTTTAAGTTGTTTCTAAGTTGTTTCTAAGTTGTTTTACTTTTAAGATGTTGAAGACGATCGGTTGGAGACTTATAGCTGTCACCGGTACTATATACGGTGCATTATATCTTTACGAACGACTAACGTGGACTAATCGAGCAAAGGAACGAGAATTCAAACGACAATACGTGAATCACGCGACAAATAAGTTGAAACTGATAGTGGATCTGACGTCCGCGAATTGCAGCCACCAAGTGCAACAGTAAGCGATCGGATTGTACCGATGATTGTTCGTTTTCAGGGAATAATTATTACGGTGCTTTTGTACGATTGCAGAGAGTTGTCTAGTACTTTCGCACGTCTGTGCCATTTAGTGGACGAGACGACCACCGAAATGGATAGCGAACTAAAGAACATTGCTAGTACAATACGGATACTCGAAGAGGCGACCAGTAGCGCGAAAGTTTTACGGAACAAGGCTAATTATTTAACGAACGAACTAGATTTATTTGACGCAGCATACTTGAAGTCATTGAACTAAACATTGAACGACCGTTTGTTTTTAGGAAATAATACAATTTACTAAAGGACGATGTTCGATAACATCGCTGTTTCGGGAAATACGTTCACGCGTAACAATATAAACATATGCTTGTACGTGTTTCCCGAAATAATCAATCGTGCGTATAGAAGGAATGTTTTTACAGAAACTTCTAGTCTTAAATGCAGGCAACCTCGACTTTTCTCAATTTGTGATCCCTCATTTTAAAGGAACTTTTTTTATCGGATTCGAGCCAGCAGAATAATTTCTTTTATAAAGAGCTCAAGCACAAAAATAATCCTACGTAGATTACCGATCAATTTTCGATGTATTTTTGTTTTCAACAATCTATTTTGAAAACGGATCAATCGCTAGGGAAAGAACACATTACATTTTTTTGCAAAAGCAACTTTAATTTTAAACAGAGATCAACCAACAATCGATTTATATTCAAATGTATTAAGAGGATGTGCGAATCTATTATGTAGTGAATGAAATAATGCAACTGCTAGATTTATTAGATTATATTTACAAAGAGCTTATGTTGTATTAATAAAAAGTTATTTGTTGAGTAAAAACTACCCCACAGTTCCACGTATCGATTGTGTTATGCATTTGCATTACCTCGAGCGAAGGAAGGATTATGTAAAAATTCGTGGGTACGGTGTGTGCGTACGTATTGATTATAATCAACGTGCGAAGTGAAAAGCAATCGTTGCGATACGTAACCCCGTGGAAACATGTGAGGACGTCGTGGAGATGGAACGAATATGTAATTACGCGCAAATAAAACGATCTAACAATGTAGTCCGATTATTCAGCGCAGTAAGCTCTTCGTTTATCGCGCGACACGAATTCTTGTCGATTCTATTTACATTCATCATTTCTATTTCAAACAGAAAGTGTCTCCTAACCTAAAGCTTCCCACGCCTTCGGCACATTGCGATTTGATCGGGCCGCCTGATCCGATTTCGAATATACGACCGATCATTGTCGCGAGATCCGAGAATGAAAGTAAATTGGAGAAGATTTATAGAGAAGCCAGAGAGGACACACAAACCTGGAATCAACATTTCTGGACGAAACACAACATTAGGTTTATCAAGGTATGCTTGAATCTTACGGATTAGAATGTGAGGAAAAATTCATATTTCATTCTAAGATATACGATTGTATTTCGCAGGAACGTAAACAATTCCAGGAGAATTTAAAGAAGGAAGGGAAAACTTCGATCACTGCTGATGACATGTCAGTGTTTTATAAAGAATTTTTGGACAAGAATTGGCACACACATTTCAATTATAACATCGCTTGGTACAGGAGAAATATTAAATTACTGTTCCTCGAGTTTGGGGTAAGAATATCTAAATTGAAATTTAGGTGATTGACAGTATTCTTTGAACATAGTGTATTGTACATATTTACAATGTAAATCTCTATTTATGATTTATTTGTAAGCTGTTAAGAGTAAAATATATATGTATACATGATATACGTAAATACTGTCCGATGTTTATTCACACGTAATTCGATTGAGAAGTCATGTACATATTCATCAACTTTCAATGCAACATTTCGTTAACGCAAACAATGACAATTACTAAATTTATGTCAATCACACTACATAACCGTTCTGACATAACTGATTTCTTAAACATCCTATCTCATGATCTTTTCTCTCCACAATCAAAGCCATGTATCTGTATTGTTTCCTCTGACAGACAAGTTTCTTTTGATATTCTTTCATGCACTGTTGCAATTTCTGATAAGTGAATTTGGCAATTGCAACGGCTCTTTGTTTCTCCTTTCTCAAATATTCTATTTCATTCATAAGAGCTTTACATTGTTCACACGGTGACGAATACACTCGACTTAATTTATCATCAGCTGCGCCTAACGTTACTTGCAAAGATACATTCCTTTCTCTCTCTATGTGCAATTCCTCTTTCATTTGATCAAATTCAGAAGCAACTTCCTGTATCATATCTTGACTATCAAGCAATAACTAGAAAATACGTTATAAATAATACCTTAGTTGTAATTTGAAATGCATGCATTACCTTTTTTTGCTTCGTAATTGTTCTAGTCTGATCCTCGATAATCTTCTCCTTTATCCTCAATTCGGATGAATACTGTTCCTTAACAGTATCCAATTCTCGTTTGAGACAATCGCAAGTCTTCAGTTCTTCGCACAAACACTTCGCCAAGTCCTCTATCTTTCCTTCCATTTCTTCTTTATTAGCGTCATTCGTTTGTAACGCTTCTCTCGCCTCTTCTAATTGAACATTCTTCGAATACAACTCAAATTAATGTCGTTTTCTAATTTCACGCTTTTCCAAGTAATACCTTTTCATGTAATTTCTCATCCTTTTGCCGTAACTCTTTATTCTTCTTCAATAATTCTTTTTCCTTCTTATGAATGTCCTGTTGCTGAGTATTACAAATACAAGTCACTTCGCATAGCCTTCTCTTTTGTATGTTAATCACGTTCGAGAGTTCTAAAATCATTTCTCTCAACTCCGTTTTCTCCTTACTCAAAGCATCTTCCTTCTCCTTTACAGCACTCTTCATCTTATTTATTTCTCTCTCAAGCTCTTCGCACCTTGTATCGAATTTATATATTTAATATTTGAATACAGGTTCGCCAGAAAGTAATCTAAACAACCTTTTCGATTCGTCTTCCGACAGAGACTGCAATCTGTTCGTTAAATCGTCGCGTTCTTTCAACAAATTTTTATTCAAATCTTCGATCTCGCTTATTTGCCGCTAAAAATGCAATTATTCTACTGTTAATGATAATCATATATTTCACGTACACCTACTTGCAATCTCGCGATTTCGCTCAATAACTGCTCCCTATCCTCTTTTATTATATCTGTCTGATCTTTCGTTCGTTTCACCAAGTCCATCGCAACATTTTTTTGCTCTTCCGCTGTCTCTAATGCACCTTTCAAACAAGCCGCTCTTTGTTCACTGTCCTCCTTCAAACAATCCAAACTGCAAGTCAGATTGTTCAGTTTCATCTGGAGTTCCTCGCAGCGTTTTTTCTCCATTATTAACTCCTGCGATATTACGCACCGTCGTGAATTTAAATACGTCGACGGTGAGTGTGATAATCGATCTTTATAAATAAAACCTTCTGAATTATTTCGAAGATCTCCTTGTCCTTCGCGCAAATACTTTCGATACTGTTATGAGAAAGTCCATCGTATGTGACGACGAGGGAACCCAATAATTCATCTCCGAGGTGATGCGTGGCTTGTTCGTGTCGTACATTGATTATACTCGATCCATTGTTAACAATATCTCTCGTCGGTTCGGTTTGCTCGCCCTTCTCTTCGTACGTGTCCATTATTTCGTCTCTGGTATGTGTTTTGTATATTTCCGTAGCCAAGTCCACTTGGTCGGATTTGCTCTGCCTATCAGGCTGTTGCGATTTTTTATTAACCACTTGCACGTCCCTCGTCACCTGTGCATCTTTTTGAAGCTTCATAAGATCCTGAACCGGTACAAGATCTTGACAAAATAAACGCGTAAACGTTAATCTGGAATGTCGAGTAATTACAGTCCCACAGAAGCTATACCTTCGGCTAATGGAGAATTTTTATACGCATTCAATTTCCTTCGCGTTTTGCACGTTTCAGAATTACACGGTATTCTCCTTTTAGGCTTCTCGTACGGTAAACATTCTTCTACACAACTTTTTGCGCATTGTTCCTTCAATGCATAAATTCGTTTGGTACAGTAACAACATTTACCGAAATCACTGTATAAACTGCACTACGAGTACATAAAGTAAAAGACAAGGTGTTAAATGAACGAATGATCGTTTTCGTTGTTTGAACATATATTTACTTTTTTACATGTTGCGTACGAATCATAGTCTCCCTCCATCCTTTGCAATTTTGAAATGGCAACGAGTTGTCTGTTCAGAGTATCAAGTCGCGTTGAGATGTTGCACATTCCAAATTTGACGAGGCAGTCTCGAAGTATTCGTCATAATCAAATTTATGCCGTTTTCCGGTGGGTGGGTGTGCGAATTCTAAGGTACTGACATTTAAATAGGTGTTGCGGTGTGAAATTGTTGGCCGTCCGTCTGTCGTTTAGATAGTCTTCTTTTCTCGTACACGCACAAATCTCTCGATTCATGATTACAAAAATTACGTTCGTTAAATTTATCTAGAACCAGCAAATTTACGACGTCTTCCCGGGAAGCAACAAATTTGTAATATAGCAATTAACACGCACAATGCGAAATAATAATAATGTGGACGATAATCTAATTCAGGAAATAGTAAATGCCTTTGAGTACCGTTATTTGTGCAATGTTTCGGCGTTATTTGAACTCGTTCAAGAAAAAAGGATCGCGTTACATTGCGTGGAACATATTGTTTCTTTTGGGTTTCGGATTATGGATAGCTCTGTGCATAAGTAACATGCATCACGTCGACGATTCGACGAAGGAGGAAGGTAATCTTTACGTATTTATCAAGTCAGTCTGTTTAATTAATAGTGTATGATGGATTTCGTCAGCTGCGTTATTTTGTTTCCAAAATTCCACCCTTGGAATTGAATACAATGCGTCGGTGATAACAGAAGCGATGGAGGAGATGTTACACGTTACAACAGTAAATTACGCGTTGCACAATTTGATAGTAATTGTAAGAACTGTGCTCCAGTACGTCCAGGTGTTTGTGTCCATGTCGTTCATGATACTTTTTGCTTGTTCAAATGAGTATGTGAGAAAAATAACACGAGCTTGGAACAATGTGTAAGTAGAGAAATTTGAACCGATGAAATCGATGACCAATTATTCTCTTCATTCAAATGTACTCTCACAGGGTGTCTAACTTTTGCGCAGTTGTCTCTCGATTTACGATGAGGACTCATAATAAGAACGTTGATAAAAATGGTTGTACTATTTCGGAGTCAAAACACAATGGAAATTCTGAAATTAACGCGGAATGTGTGGAGACGGAGTTTAGGTATGAGAACAAAAACGAATGGACATTGGAACAGACGAAATGCGTAAAGAAATCGGATGCAAATATAAATACTGTACAGAGTGAAATTATATTTAGCAGTTATACACTATTGCTCTTCAACAATTATGACCATCATCAGTGCTTTCGTAGTCCTCTATTAAAGAATCGTTTGTCGAACAAGTATCTTGTAGATCAACGTTTGGATCATACAAGACGTAGTTTAAAAGTTACGAATAATTTTAAAAAGCATGATGTTATATATAAAAAAATCATGCGCAGAGGCATAGTTAGCTCTTCGCCGGAATTTCAGAAATTCTTAGCAAATTTGAAGAGTTCCCAACTCGTTTACCCATGCACGTTAGAAGTATCGACGGATTACGTCGTTCGTATAAAATCGATTTACAAATAGCTACCTCGAGAGCGTCATTTTAAATAAAATACATATTGTAATTATATATTTGTACAACGTGTTTATTTTCTCTTAGAAGTATTAACATCGTATTTTAATTTGTTATCAATATAAACATTCGAACGGTACATTGAGGAAGATCGAATACATCATTCATCCGATTACAATGTTACTCATTGATATTTGTACAAAGATTTTCCATGAAAACATTTTCATGAAAAACGCGTAACAAATAATTAATTGTGTGAAATTCATCGAGAATTTTGCAATCCGACTAAAAGTAAATCTAATTTAGATGAAAAAATAATTTATTCTAAAAATACTATCGTATATCTTAAAACATCTTACATTAAACTATTTACACATTATCTTACGATGTAAAAAATGGAGGAAGTATGAGGTGTTGTAAAAGACCAGTCGATTATATAAAACAGAATACAAAGAACAGATGACCATTCAAGTCGTTAACTTTAATGAAATATTGCTGGATGATACTTTATGTACTATTTTGTAAGACTGTTCGCGTCCTTTTCGCGTTTCCCATTTTGCAACTGTTAACGTTGCTGGCGAATCTCAGCGAGTTCAGTGTTTCATTATAACACTCGTCTAAAGGCGATACGTTCAGTAACATCAAAGTTTTCGAGTTACCACCTAAGGACGGCATCAATAGATGCGTAAGCTTCGAATTTCTATACGGGATGTGTTCTTGCTTCTTTAAAAGAGCAAGTATCACGTTGCCCAGATTTGCCAGCGACTTGTTGATGTTTTTTGTTTCAGTCACTCGTACAGACTCCTCGTTCTTTAATCTTTCCGAACCCGCCAGATCGACCAAATTCAAGTTTCCTATCGAGACCTCTTCTTTCGTTTTATGCGTTCCGATAAGCTTTATTCTCGCCACAGAATGCGACCTCGATGATCTGTAATATAAAATTTTCGCATAAAAACATGTCTACGCTGTTGTTTCAACCACAGAAGGTGGAATTACCGTTCGTTCGATTGGGTAGCTGCAACCGCTCTGTTACGTTGCGCTATTAAAAGACACTCGTGTAACTCTTCGGGGCTATGAATTTCCTCTACTTGGAGATTAGTGACGAACAAATCGTGACCCTTGGGGTCAGCCATTCGAATGTCGTGATTCTTTGGTTGACAATCCAGTAAATCAACAATATGCTCGTTGTAGATTTCAAGAAAACTGGCTTCTATTCGGTATTCCCAACCAAGTAATTGAAACTCTTTCATTTCTTTAAATATATGCCGTACCTGATGTCAAATAAATGCATATATATTTATTTATACTGTCATCGTGGATATAAGATCCTGAAAATTTAAATACATACCGTTCTAGGTATCATGCCTTCTGTCTCAATATCAGGTAAACCTTCCATAGTGTAAGTTTTGCCAGAACCAGTTTGACCGTACGAGAAAACGCAAACGTTATATTCTTCCAACGCAGATTGTACCAACAACGCTAATTCTTCAAAGATACCTTCTTGTTTCACGGTTGGTGGAAACACTTTATCGAAAGAAAATTCTTGTCGATTTGCTCTGCACTTCCCGCTAGCCACACTCGAGCTATCGAACTTGCCGACTTCAATAGTGCATTCATCTATGAAGTTCAACGTACACATCCTGTAGGAAACAAAAAAATATTCTCAAGAATCCGTTAGATATCAATATAATGTAAAATACATACGGTTTCCCAAGCTCTTCGTTCGTTCTGGGACGAACCCTACAGAACACTCTGATGTTTCCTTTCATCTCTTGAATTGCTTTACGCAGTACTCGGCGATCTTTATCCATGGTGTGTACTAGAGTCTGTAAATCTGTTTTCAGTTTCTCGAGGTCTTCATTGATTTTCATTTGAGTATCTAAATTCAATTGTAAATCTTTTACTACGGCTTCGTGCTTACTAATTAGAGTTTCCTGGCTGCGACACTTCTGTTTAAATTGGTCCAGGATGCTTGAAACGTTTTGAACTGTTTCTTCTGACTCTTTTAATTGTTTCGTTAAACTTTCGTTTTCTTTATGAACTTTATTCATCTCCTCTTTCATTTCCTTAAGGTCCTTGTCCAGTTTTTCGTTTAAAGTTTCATATTCCTCTGCCTTTTTTTTATACGTGCTCTCAGTTGTCTTCAAGGAGTTCAGTTGTTCTTCTAATTCACTGCATTTCGATGCAGTCTCTTTAAATTGTTGTCTCACATTAGACAATTCGTCACTTGCTTGGGCCAATCGACCCTTCAAGTCCCACTTCATAGGCTTGACAGGTGCACCACTATTTTGTGTCTTCCCAACTCTCGTAGTCTGACTAGGTTTGGCAGTGTTTGTTAATGTAGTACCAGTTCTTGTTGAAGTAGTTGTCACTTTGGCTACAGGTCTAACATATGGTTTCTTAACATCCCCGTGTACTGTGGAGGTTGTAGCTGGCCTTTTCACAGCTCTAGTATTAATGGAAGACATGGTTTTTGATCTGGTAAGAGTCTGCTTGGAGGGAGCCTTATTTTCAGTTGCACATTTATCAGTAATATTCATAGTACTCTTGCATTTCTTCAAAGTTTCACTAGAGCTTTTTTGTGGCTGATTATTCTTATCTTTCAGCTCTTTATTAGTGTCCATGTCTGTTTTAACTTCCTTTATTGAATTAATTACACTCTTCACAGTACTTGGTACATTAAATTTTGGTTTTGGTAGTCGTGACTCCATCTAAAAATCATTGTTAACAAAACTGAGAAATAGAGTAAAGGAAATAATCGAAATAAAAGTGAAGAATATGAAGGAAAGGATTTACTCAATAGAAGCTCAAATATAAATTATCAAAACATTTAAACGCATGATTTAATGTTTAACAAATGAATCTACCATTCATGCATCCACAAATCCAATTCTGTTATACTTTCCAACGC
>NW_017157600.1:569694-571784 GCF_001652005.2 Ceratina calcarata
GTATGCATCTCGGTTGTATGTATTGTTGTATTTATTTTAGAAATTCTAAGATTCCTTCTAAGGTTTACACATAATTAATAATTATTTATCAACGTCGTAAAAATAGCCAAGAGTTAGCAGCGTCACTAAACAGCGAATTTACTTTCAGCCTCGATAATTCGAAAACCGACAGAAAAAATGGATGACAGGATATCATTGGATAAAAATGTTTAATAAACAAGTATGTTGATGTAATTCTTTTAGAACAAAAAATAAGGAAATGTTGCAGTATCATATAACACGGTGTTCTTATTGTTTTAGGCAAGAGCCTAGAATAATTCCTTTCATTTTGATTAATAAACTTTAACAAAATGAGCACCATCAAGCTTGACGTACAATGGTCCCCAGTTCATGCTAATAAATTTATAACATGGGGCACAGAAATATGTTTATACGAAATAATGCAAACTAAGGACAATAATAGACAGTTATGTGAGTAGATTTTCCTTTGAATTAATAAATTCTGGTTTATTCTAATTTAGCAGCTTATTATTTTATTGCAGATACTAAGATTTCTGATTGCACTGTAGCTCATCTGCTTGCAACAAACACCAATCATCACTATGTTAAATGCATAGATATATATCCACAATTAGAACCAGATATTTTATTAGCAGTAGGTCAAGCAAATGGCAAAGTTGTATTAACTACGTTTGGGGCGACGATCTTTGATTCTCAAGGTCTCAATGGAAAAGAGCTAGGTAAATTATTTTAATTAATGATCACGTATACATTTGATCACAATTGTTTTTTATTACAGTACCTAAGCATGCGAGACAATGTAACACAGTCGCTTGGAATTATATAGACACAAACCTAATTGTATCTGGATTGGACAAGCATAGCAAAGATCATTCAATTTTGCTATGGGATATAAATAAAGGTGTACAAAATTCCGAAAGGGTGCATCATCACAATGCAGTACAGACAGATTGTGTGAGGCCAGTTGCAGAAGTCGGCGCATCCGAAACTGCACATTCCATTGCTTGGTTCAGGCACGAACAAAAATGTATGGTCGCTGGGATTAATAACAAACAATTAAAAATCATTGACTTCAGAGGTACTATTAAAACTGTTTCGTTACTCGTTTGATTTAATTCGTGCTCTGTTATATGTATATATGTATACGTCGAATTTTCTATCAGATTCTGCAAAGGTAGTTAATACCGCGGTAACTAAAGCGGTTTACAACGTATCCGTGAATCCTCACAATAATTATCATTTGGTTTCAAGTATCGATAATCAAATAGCAATTTGGGATACAAGATGCTTTGAGAAACCTGTTCTAACGTTATCACAAAACAGACAGATTACGAAAGTGTTGTGGTGTCCGACTAGGCATAATTTGTTAGGAGCTTTACAAAAAGATTCAGGTAGATTTTTATTTTCGCTTTATTTAATTGTAAGTTCAGTCGATCGCTAACGTTACCTCTTTGCAAAGTTACGCTGCATTTATATGATATTCAACACTGTGGAATCGGAGGAGGCGAAGACACAGAACCCGGAGCATTAGAAAGGACGGTTGCACCACCTTGGCATAGTCCTGTAAGTTTTTCGTGGCACCCAACGCACGTGAACAGATTGTTGGCAGTATCTCAGCAAGGTTCGATTATAATATATTTATATTTAATTATAGATATAATTGGACAACATTTTTTAATACCGTTTGGTACTTTTAAAGGTCTTACGGATTACACGGTTTGCGAAAGAATTACGGTAAACTGGTCGACGCGATCTCATCTCGCTTGGAATCACGCATCCAAATCGTTCAAATATATATGCAGTAACGATAATATTTATAAAGCTATAGATGATATTTCCATTCTAACGAAAAGTCGCGCGTCTTCGGAATACGGATTGCTTGTAAGTTGAGGGAATTTTCGCAATTTGTATCGTGTAAAGCTTTCATTTATACTTCTAGCCAGAATTGGCTCAGAACGGAGATCTGGCCGAAAACGATACTCTTAAAAATTTATGGCAATGGTTATACTTAAGTCGCTACTTGGTGGAGGATGAGACCATACCAAGCTCGGACAGTAAGCATCCGGGTG
>NW_017157601.1:0-1155 GCF_001652005.2 Ceratina calcarata
TAATTTATAATAGAAAATCGATTACTTTAAATTTTGACGAGAAATTAGTGGAGGATAGCAGAGTGTCGATGTCAGTCAATTTGGAAGAAGCTACGCTCCATGGCAAAGCATGCTTCTCAAGAGGAAGGTACACTGTCATGTTCATCGCTATGCCATAATCCAGCTCTCCAGCACTTGCTAAACTGAATGCATCTTCCAGAAGATGCAGTCTATTCGCTACGGACAGTGTCTACATACAAAATATGCATAGAATCAATTTAAATACTAACTCGATAGAGAAAAAATTTTGTATAATTTTACCTTATGCTGATTTCGGAGAAGATTATCAAGAGTCTTCCATTCGGCTGGCTCGTAATTAACACGATAGTACCCCACCTCGTCCGCGTTGAATTTAATCCAGTCAACAGATTCCTTCAATTCGATCACCACTACAGTTTTTACATTTATTAATTAAAATCTGATATAAATAAAATTATAGTTTAAACTATTGCAAGAAAAAAAATACTTACACTCTTTGGCATTATTGTCGAACCATACCAGCGTAGGCTTGGACATTTTGTTTGTGATGTAAGTAATGGGAATGATCCATTTGTACCTTGAAATTGAAACGAGGTAATTATAAATAAATAGAGAATAAATTAATAAACAATTTATCGAATTGTTCAGTTACCCGTATTCGGATTCGGAGGGATCGAAATTGGCGTCGGGATCCGCCAGGAATCGTTTCTGCGTTAAAATATATTTGTTGTCAGTCTTCTTCACGTTCACCACGGGGAATCCTTTTTGCCTGGTCCACGTGTCCATAATACTTGTCACGTTCAATTCTGGCGAAGCGTCCTGCAATATTCTGAATAGATCGGACGTTTCCGCGTTGTGGTACATGAATTTCTTCAAGTAAGTAGTGATAGCACCGTAGAAGGGCTCAGGACCGATGAAATTCTCCATCATTCGGATAACCGACGAACCCTGAGAAACGAAGCAACGACGAGATCTAATAAAATATACACTACTCCATGATTATGGCATCGCAAGTGTTGAAAATTATCCATCGAGTAGTCATTCTAATATCGAAAGAGGAAATCGTAGAGACTCAATTCTGTTTTTAAATTAAAATTAAAGGATCAAGCTTTTAATTACCATAAATGACGTCACTGA
>NW_017157601.1:2837-3561 GCF_001652005.2 Ceratina calcarata
AGAATAAAAATATTGTTGTGTATCAATAAGAATTCCAGATGTAATAAGATTTCTGATAGCCTATCAAAATTTCTACAATTTTTTTATTGTTTTATTAATGTAATACCTAAAATCATTTAAACGCTTCGTTATTGTTTTTATTCAAGGGCTCGTGCAACCTTAATAGTCCCGCGTAGCAATTAAACTCAAATGATTAAGAAAACCTATTAATTCTATTCTTTTTTAAATAAAATTGCATGCTCACTTGGTTTTATTCTGTTCATCCTTATATTTACTCGAATAAAAGCCGACGATCTTGTCCGGTTGCAGCGCCCCGTTGAACTCGAGGCTGAGATTGTACAAACCGGCGTGAAGCTCGTTTTTGGTCGGCACCACGAACATTTCATACTTCGGTATTTGTATAAGTTCGAGCAGGTCGAACTCAAAGTTCTCCTCGCGGTCGTACGTGTTCAACGCGGCCGCGGTGATGTTCAGATCCTTTTGATGAAGCGCTATGTAACTCCGTTTGTCGGCGACATCGATCAGAATCGTCACTTTACCTTGGAACGTCCCTTTTTCCAGGTCCGGGTGCAGGTAGACGTCGTAATGAAGCGGTTTAACCTCCTTCGGCAGTCGAAACGACAAATCGGGAACCAGTCCAGGAGTCATGCTTACTTGAGCTGCAAAAGAATTGAATTTATCTAAAAAAAATCGTTTCATTGGAAATTTTTACTTAATAAATAAG
>NW_017157603.1:0-242 GCF_001652005.2 Ceratina calcarata
AACAGAAAAGATTTATCTGACGAATTCCACTTCTTCTCGTCACGCTTTTACGAAATTACAGGATGAAGAACACCGGGTTTAATGATGTTTCACTCCTTTGTTTATGAAAAGAAAATCTCTTGCGGTGCATTCAGAGACACGAGGAATAAATGGACCACTCTGGTGGTCCACTGAGAAAATCTTCGTCAGCAAACAATGTTTCGCAAATTATAAGTACCATTTTTAAGTACCAATTAGAACTT
>NW_017157604.1:0-242 GCF_001652005.2 Ceratina calcarata
TTTGTTTCACGGTTGTAACAATCATCTTAATTTTACAACGAATTTGCTTTACCGGTGGGAAAGGCGGAAATAAAAGTCGTCGAATTACACGTTACTTGCTTAATTACCTTCACGTACTGAAGTACTCGCGGTTCAGGCGTCATAAATCTGCATGTACGTACCAGCGATTCTTATCGCGTTATCAAGAAAAAAATTAGTCGTTCCAGCGAAAGGGAAGTTAATGAACGTGTCTCATATTATTC
>NW_017157605.1:0-242 GCF_001652005.2 Ceratina calcarata
TTCCCCTCCCCCCCGCTCTTACCCTCCGGTGATCTCACCACCCTCTTACTTTTCCTAAACATCCATTCTTCCTCTCGTTCTTCCTGCCCTTCCTCTTCCGCCATCTCCCTTTTCCTTTTCCAAATTTCACTCAGATCCCCATAACTCCCTATCGACGCTCCCCTCTCCCTCATCAGCCTTTCGACGTTTGTTTTCCTGCCCCTTTTCTTCGCCTCCTCGTCTCCCCCCTCCACTTTTTCCTC
>NW_017157606.1:0-242 GCF_001652005.2 Ceratina calcarata
ATCGTCTACTGTTGGCCGCATACGGTGATCCCCTCTCCTCTTCACAAATGTCACGGTACGCGTTGCACACGTTCGCGATCTCTTTTCCTCCAAATTAAGTTGCACGGATATTCGCGATAATCTCTTTTACCGACACATCGCACACGTGCGCCGCGTTAGGGCCCACGTACGTCCGCAGTGATCTCACTTTCCCCGCACACCCGCACTAGGAATTTTTTAAAGTTGCGATAGTCCCCCCCGCT
>NW_017157607.1:0-242 GCF_001652005.2 Ceratina calcarata
TGCTTTTGCTTCGGACGTTGTTGCCTGCCAGATAGATGAGGGGATCTTCGTCGTCGTCTGGCGTTCGGACTCCTGTGATTTCCTGGTGAGCCCCGGCCGCCCCAGCTGCTATCCTGTTCGTCGGCTACAAAGGAAACAGCCGGCATGGCACGTGACACAGATTAGACACAAGGCATTTTCTGTTTTCTCCCTCTTTCTATTGCTATCTCCCTTGTTTCGTTTTTTTTTTTTTTTTGTAACTC
>NW_017157608.1:0-242 GCF_001652005.2 Ceratina calcarata
AATAAATGTAATAACGAATGTATAAAAATATAAAGGATTTGGAAAATAATAAATTTTATCTGAATCAATAAACAGAAATCAGAAGAGGAATAAAAACTGATGCCGAATGGCCGTGAGACAATAAAAAAATACGATTGACTGTCAACTTGAGGTGTTTCATAAAGAATTTATAGAGGACGGTGTGATTGTCTGGTGATTTCTGTCGAACAGGAAGAAACGAGCAATCAAGTTCTCCCCCCCCC
>NW_017157609.1:0-242 GCF_001652005.2 Ceratina calcarata
ATGTGCAGTACCCCTGCGTGGTCTAGGAAGGGAGATTCGGCCAATTTTATAATAATTGACAATTCTAGAGTAGCTTTTGTTAATTCCTTTAAATATCTAGGGGTATTCCTTGATGAACGATTAACCTTCTCTACCCACATCGAGAGTACTATACCGAAAGCCGCTGGCTTCGTTAACAATATAAGCAAAATACTGCCTAACTTCAGAGGCCCATCTGAACACACACGTCGCCTATACTCGCA
>NW_017157610.1:0-242 GCF_001652005.2 Ceratina calcarata
AAGTTTTAGAAAAACCAAAAAATGAATTTAATCATGAGAGACAATTTGCGATGAAGAATATTCGCACCCCGTTTCCCAGCTCGCAAATGATGTTACTATTTTAAGGGAGATAATTGAAATTTGAAGATACTGTCGTTAAGGGTTGGAACCCGAGGAATTAACGTTCACCACTGCGTGGGGTGGTTACACGCGAAATTGAAATCGTTAGAAGTATACCATAGAAGCGATATCCAGTTGACCTT
>NW_017157611.1:0-630 GCF_001652005.2 Ceratina calcarata
AAAGTCGTAAATTTATCGCAGTACGCGAACGGTTCCTCATTTGTATTTATCCGTTTGAATATATACACGGGACGCGGCAATCGATTATGTACCGCTGAAAGTAAGTTAGTAAATATCGCATGCCTAACAGTTCGAGGTGTTCAAAGGTGAAGCGTTCCCGGCAGTACTACTGTCTCATTAAAGAGCAATTATAAACTAGGAAACGGCGGTGAATGTTGGTTATTGAGCGCGGTCAACGAATCTAAAATGACAAGAATCTTCGTAATGTTTCTCCTCCTGGGGATATGCCGGGCGAGTTTCCTGCTCGAACATACCGACGAAGAGGATGACTATTTGAAATACAGGCTACCGACCGGCGTAATGACACCGACCGCATACAAATTGCACTACAAGCTTAATTTCGTCAGATTCACATTTCATGGTGAAGTAGACATCACGTTAATAGCGTTGACCACGAACGATACCGTGACGCTGAACTTAAAAGACTTGACAATCTTCGACATTAAGTTCGTGGATTTGAATACAACGAAGACTTTCAGGACTGAGTACCTATTGGACGAAGAGCACGAGATTCTAGTCATCACGGTAAAGCCCCAGTTTGAAAAGGATCATCACTACTCGCTTCAGATA
>NW_017157611.1:1353-2147 GCF_001652005.2 Ceratina calcarata
ATATAAGGATACACCAGTCAGTAGATGTTGGGACTTGAATAGAAACCAGATTATTT
Source organism: Ceratina calcarata (assembly GCF_001652005.2). Taxonomy (NCBI): domain Eukaryota; kingdom Metazoa; phylum Arthropoda; class Insecta; order Hymenoptera; family Apidae; genus Ceratina; species Ceratina calcarata. The sequence goes on from NW_017157611.1 coordinate 1,410, forward strand.
ATCTTATATAGCAAACTAACGAAAAAATACTAAGTTGTTTATCCTAATATTAAGAAACTTATTCATTTCTGAAATAGGTACGAATATAGATGGAACCTACTGTATTTATAAAGTTGTGACATCAAGAAATGTCTGTTTCTAATTTACTTAGATTTTGCCAGATACTCCTTGAATCTTTTAAAATGTCAATTCAAACCATTTTTCAAATACTCAATTAATTTCCATTTTGATGGACTTAAGCGTCTTATCCAACGTCGCAGACGACAGATAATTAATTAGTTACATTACATAAAGTTCTGATCTCTTTTTTGACAAATTACTATCTGTCTCCGTGCGAATTAAGTAAAATCCAATTTTTGTTCCACTCTAGCGGGTACGCAGCAACGACTCATTTCGAACCGACGTATGCTCGACTAGCGTTCCCATGTTGGGACGAGCCCATCTACAAGGCGAAATTCAACATTAGTTTGACATACAATAAGACATTTCGAGCGATTTCTAATACGGACGTACTGAAAGAAGAAGAAAATGATGGGATGATGACTACTTTTTTCAAAGAAACCCCACTGATGTCTACTTATTTGGTAGCATTCGTGGTAAGCGAATATCAATTTAAGGAAGATAAAGTCGGCAACTTCACCTATAGGGTGTGGACGAAAAAGAGCGCAATAGACTGGGTTGACTACGCTTTGACAATGGGTAGGAAGCTTCTGGAACAGCTGAACTTGTACACGAATA
>NW_017157612.1:0-242 GCF_001652005.2 Ceratina calcarata
CGTTTGTTACTTATCAGAGTCAGCATGAAGGAGAGGCTTCACAGTTCACCAGTTCTATTTGTGTACACATTTCTGTTGGCATATAACTTCGCAATCTGGAACTGGTCTAAAACTGTCCCCTGCAGACAAATGGGGACATCCCTATGTTCCAATCGATCACTGCTGCCTACTTTGTTTGTACACTAGAAAGTTCGGCTTCTGGGAGATAATTAAGGTTAAAGCCGATTTGCTCCACTGTTGCG
>NW_017157613.1:0-242 GCF_001652005.2 Ceratina calcarata
GCGGTAGGTACGCGAGTGGATGCGGATAATAAGTAGAAACAAGTGATTCGTTGTAAGAAAACTCGAGTCTCTAATTTCGTTACCAAAAATAGCAGTAATGGCAATTATCTAACATGATCAACAGACATTTTCATGTTTCATCTCTTAAAAAAAATGCAATTGAATTTTCAGCATTGAAACATGTACATTGATTTTTATTATTAATTCTCATTATAACAATCTAAACACGATCACATTCCTAC
>NW_017157614.1:0-242 GCF_001652005.2 Ceratina calcarata
TCGAGCACATGAGGATTGATTGGAGCAGTTTGAAAAACGTTGAGGAATTACCACTGAAACAAGCGTACGAAGAGTTTATATTCTATTCTAAATTTCTTTTCTGTAAGCCATAAATATTGCGTAACTTCATTTTTATTTTGCTAGTGTAATCTAGTATTTGCTAGTGTCTATAAGCTAGTATTTTGCAAGTGTATCATTGTTCTAGTCTTCGTCTACGCGCCAAGTGTTTCGATTATGATATT
>NW_017157615.1:0-242 GCF_001652005.2 Ceratina calcarata
TATTAAAAAGCTACCTGTAAAATTTTAAATCAATTCATGGATTTTTTGAAAAATTGTGATTTAACATTTGTACTCTTATGATAATCGCTTTTCTCATAGGTAATAGTAGTATCTACAACTTTTATTTGAAGCATTTCTCGATATTTTGACAAAAAAATAATTTTCAATTTTTCTGAGATTTTTCCAAGGGGTACCCCTTCAGATCTAGCGAAATTTTCGTTTTTGGCCAATACCTCCTAAAC
>NW_017157616.1:0-242 GCF_001652005.2 Ceratina calcarata
CAACAGTACTTGTATTCAAAATTTCGAATGTAAAATAGTTCTGAATGTAAACTAATCGTACAATGAATTTCTTTCATACTTATAATGAAATTGAATGAAAATTTAAATGTATAAAAATAACATAAAAATTAGTGTATTTTACGCTATGCAAGAAATAATAGTTTTATTTTAATTAACACGAAATGTCATTTGTTTTTCTAACCATACGTATTGTATTTTCATTATTGTATACGACTCTAATG
>NW_017157617.1:0-242 GCF_001652005.2 Ceratina calcarata
CAACTGATCTTCATTTTCCGCAAATTGTACCATATTTTGACGTTGTTCCATGTTTTGTTCTCTTGGACAGAGCGTGACTGAAAGAATATGACATGAACACGCTGTTTTGTATAGTATATATTCTATTTCTTTCTACGTGTAAGCTTTCTTTCTTTTTTAGCTTTTGCATAGTATGCATTTCTTAGGGCGAGGTATTGCGTCTTATTAAAACGATGTGCTTCGAAATGACACGTGTTCACTGA
>NW_017157618.1:0-242 GCF_001652005.2 Ceratina calcarata
AAACCGTTATAAAATGCAATGTATCAAATGGAACTTTTATACTATACGCTTTTGTGTGAGAAACTTTCATTTACTTGAGAGCAGAAAGCAAGTTTTAGTTCAACAGGAACATTTGTTCTACTCTGAAAAAGTTTATATTGTGACAATGACGTGCATTTATAGAAAGATCGAAAATGTCAAAAGTATAAAGAATGTTGTGCATGAAGTACGAAAACTTTTGCACAATGTAAAAAGTATAACTA
>NW_017157619.1:0-242 GCF_001652005.2 Ceratina calcarata
CGAAAAAAGTTTAATAGATTTTATGTAATATAATCTATTGTGCGAATGAAGCGCAGCGAAACGCTGCTTTCTGCGTTACAATAGTTTTTCTCGTCGGTACTCAGGCTTTAATGTCTCTTCCGTACTTTTTATGCGTCGTACACATTTAGAGCACCCCAAATTTTGTGTTTAAAGAATAATTTTCTGCTCCTTCGTGCTCAAATCGCATTAGAATAAATGCCTCAGTTTTAATTAAACAAATA
>NW_017157620.1:0-242 GCF_001652005.2 Ceratina calcarata
TGGTGAAACAAAACACGCATACCCCTCGAGAAACGTTACCGACAGGTAACCGCTGCCGAGAGCTTACGAACAGTTATCTTTTCTACTAGCCGCCATCCGCTACAGCGCTGTGGCGGATGTTTCACGATGGAGGGTTGCAATCAAATATACGTGACGTTTGCCTTCAGCACGTGTTATCAACTCTGAACTCTATATTTTATCATACCGGAAACTACATACAATATATTTCTTACACCTTAAAC
>NW_017157621.1:0-242 GCF_001652005.2 Ceratina calcarata
AAATTAAATGAATAATGCATACAGTCAGGAATCGCGAATTGGAAATTACCTTCCGAATCCTCAGTATCCAAAATAATATCTTTTACCGATGGTGGCAACTGTGGTCCTTCGAACCATATGAAGTCGTATGTATTTCTAATTAATGACCATCCCGAAGTTTCGGGCTCAAATTGTATTGGGTCCGACAAATTCTACCATATTTGAGCGATGTAATGAGCTCTTCTTACTTGTTGTACAGCTCG
>NW_017157622.1:0-5836 GCF_001652005.2 Ceratina calcarata
CTAAACGGCACGACCAACGCAGATATAACAGGAGAAATATAGTGGGGATAGAAACGTGAATGGAAGCAGGAAAAACGAGTCGCGAGGAGAGGAACAGACCTGGAATAGGTTGAGCACCCCGGTGGACTGAAACGCGGTGGAGGGGCGAGATAAAACCCCGAAACCGAGATGAACGAAACCAGAGCAACCAAATCAGAACAGGCAAAACACCTGAACAAAGAACACGAACGACAAACCCGTCGAATTAGGTTAAAAACGAAAAAATGAAGAGAAAAATTACAAGCGATATATGGAAATATTTCGCGGAAAAAATAAGAAAAGGTACACGCTCAAAAATCAAACAAACGGATAAAAAATTGAAATACAAGATAAAGGACGACACAGAGGAAAATCAAACGGAAAACAATGAATCTGGATACGACACTGCCAACACAGGATCGTTAAGTACACTATCAATCGGATCAATCTCCGATGGATCGTCGACCTGGTCAATCCATTCGGACGAACCGCACAACGAACATAACGAATAATAAACAAAACCGACCACACCGACATACGAACAATATAAAATAAAAACGATACAACAAGCCGAATACGGGACTGAGAAAGGAAATCACCAAAACAAGAATAAGGAATGTATTCATGAAAAGGAAATGGTATAAAACAAAACCGGAAATAAAAACGTAAAAACATGCAAAACTCCCGAGACAAATGTAGGTCGGAATAGGAATGAAAACTTAATAAAAGAATTAAAAACACACCGTGACAATAGGACATACCTGGAAAACAAGAGGTTAAATAGCCAAAGCAATGGCGTAACTACCACCCCAAAGGGAAGGAACGTAAAACGAAAATATAACAAATCACAGAAGGAAAACCCCATCACACTATCTCTGTATGAACAAAATACATAAACGAACAAACGGAAAAGACCAAAAGGAAAAACTAATAAAACAGGAAACAAAACAAGAAATAAAAAAGGAAAGATAAAATCGATACCTACGCCAATGGGCAATAAACCACGGTACAGAAACTGTAAGAAAATGAAAAGCTACAGCACACAGAAAGAATGACAAGGAAAGAAGGATTAGAAAAAGGTCAGTCAAATAAATAGAAAAAGAGACGAGAGGTGAGTAGAAATATACAAAATAAAAGACAATGTACATGCAACAAACGTGCAAGAAATATATATACTGAACACAAATTATTTACAGAATACCATGAAAATGACAAGAACATAACGAAAATCACGAAGGAATAAATCAAAAAGAACAGGTAAACAAAACACAGAATTAAAAACTAGAAAATTAAGCAGTAACATAACTTTAGAGATAAATAAAACACTAGAAATTGCCAATAATAAGGAGCTACGGTATTAAATCACAATCTCGACCTTGAACCATAGACAATACGACATATCTATAGAAATAACAAAAGAAATATACAAGGAACAATCTAACGAACCACGAAATCACAATGACTAACGATAAAATAAAAATATTGTAGGAACGCATACACATGAGAAAACTGGAAACGAGAAATCGCTGTAAAACAGGATAAACAAATGGAAAAGGAAAAACGAAGGATAAACAAGAAAATATATGGCCACAAAACGTGCAACGACAAAGAATTATAAAAAACGAAACCCCCACAAAAAGGCAATAGCCACGGCAAGAAACAGATGGAGAACAATAAAAAAGAGATAAATCACCTCTATAACCAGGCAAACAGCCGTATAGACATAAAACTGAAACGACCACGGTAAAAGCGTAAGCATGTCACCAGAAAATAAAATTAGACAAAATAGAAAATATTTACACTAACGTTTACAGAATTAAAACACAACCATGGACGACGAAAAATAGAAGTAAAACTAACAATAAAATAACTGAAACCATACACAAAAAACAACCACAGAGAACTGGCAGATTAAACAATAAACAAAAAGAACAGAATTACCGAAAAATACCCGAAACCAACAACAACAATAAACCAAAAAATAGAGAATCACAGAGAGACAGAAATGTAAAAACAAAAAGAAACGAAAAGTAAGTAGAAAATAAAACATTATACAAGATTAAATCAGATATATAAACAAACGAAAACGAACGAAACCCTTAAAAAAAAAAAACTACAGATATGACAGAGACAATTTGAAGAACCATAAAAAGGAAATAAATCACGGAAAAACCAGGCAAACAGATGCGAGAACATAGGACTGGCACGGCCAAGGCAAAGGCGCGGACAAACATTAAAGAGAATAAAATAACCAGATGTCAGAAACAATTGTTAATACCGACTACAAGCACATAATAAAACCTTAACCGAGGAACAAGAAACATAAACACAAAAATGTTGAGAAACAAATGCAAAAACTACCCAAGGAACCAACAAACCGAAACAACAAATGATTAAACAAAAACACTAGAGAAACAGATGGACCGAACAAACAGACGATCGGTAACTACAAAAGAAAACGGCATAAACAAACAAAGAGAGGAAACGAGAAGCAGACGAAAAGAACGTAGAAATAAATCAAACAGGAATAATGCAAAATGTGCAAAACCCCAAGCAGGAAAACCTTAAACACGAAATAAAACAAGCTGAAAATCATAAAACGAATAAATCACGTAAAGAACCAGGCAAACAGATGCTGGCACACAAGACCGGAATGGTCAAGGCAAAGGCGTAGACAAACTACCGAAAAGAAAAAAGGCAAACGATAGAAATTGTTGATAACGCCAAATACAGACACATGACATAACAATAACTACGAAACAACGAAGCAGGAACATGCAAATGATAAAACAAACAAATGAATAAAACAACAAATGAACTTACAAACGAATAAACCAAAATGTCGCCGAAAAACAGGACAAATAAATAAATGAAAAAGGAGGAAAATTAAGAAACAAACGAAAAGAAACGCAGACGCGAGTCGTAAAGGAACGAAACGAGTAACGCACAAAATCCTAGACAAAAAGCCACATACACGAGACAAAACAGACGGAAAAGTCATAAAAAGGGTAAATCAAGTAAAGTACCAGGTAAGCAGATGCGAGAACGTAGAACCAAAATGACCGAAGCAAAGGCGTAGACACCGAACCAAGGAAACGAAACAGATTTAAACCTAGAACAAAGATTCACGACATAATTGTTTATAGATTCACGGCAAAACTTTGGCCAACGACGAAAGAAACACGGACAAAAAGACGATTAAACGCATGTAAGGAAATAATCTGAATAATCAGCAAATGGAGCAAAAATTAACAAACAAAGAAACAGGCAAGCATTAAGGAAACATTAAAATTTTTTAAGAAATAAAGACCAGGAAATCACGAAAAACAAAAAACAAACCAGGAAGAAAAAGGAAGAGAAATAAAAAGAATATAGAAATAAACTAAGGAAATGGATAAACAACGAACAAAAATTACATATTGCACAGAAAAGGCAGGAACACGACGAGAGTCGTAAAATCTAAAAAAGATAAAGCCACGTAAAGGACCGCGCAAGCAGGCCTAGGAGACACGAGGTAGAAGCAGTTAAAGCAATGGCGCAGCCACCACTTAATAAAACAAAAAGAAAACAACAACAAAGAAACGGACACCAAATTAAAACTAAACAGAATATCATTGTAATACCATCGAATAGTCAAGGAAAAATTCCTCCTCCCCCTGAGACACAACCAGAACGCTGGTATACACTAAAAACGATTAAAAATTAAAATTATCAAGCGAAGACAATGACCGAAATCGACCAAAATCACGCGAGATTAGAACAGATAAATGGAACAAGAAAACAAAAAATATACAACAAGGAAATAACCAAAGAAATTATAGGATAAGGAAATAGAAATTATACACGGGAAAAACAGACGAGCTAAAAATAAGAAACTCATAAAAAGAAGGGAAAGGACACGAAAACGACAATGGGGCAGGCACGAAAATACAAGATCGGCATGGCCAAAACATAGGCGTAACCATCACCGTAAAGAACGAATTAACACAAACACGCAAAAACGAGGAATTAACAACGTTTGTTACAAAACGAGCGTTAAAAAATTAACAAAAAGTATAAGACACAAATCAACAAAACCCAAAACACGCGTAACATTGAATAAAACAGAACAGGGGCGCTCCCGACATTACCGATCGCCTAAAAAATAGAAACAAAAGACTGGAAAATAAACAATAAAAATACAACAAACATACAAAAACATTCAGGAATAGAACAGAAACGAAACATGAGACAACCACAATTGAAAATACGACAAAACACTGAGAGAAATGAAAAACGAATAAATAAAAGGACAAAGGCGTCATAAGTGAGTTTAAACATTACAAAACAATCAAACGCATAAAAGAAACGAAAACAACAAAAGGAACATAACAATGAACAGTACACACGTAAAATGACAATGACAAACGAATAAAAACAAATAAGAAAACTATACGATAAGGAAATAGAAATTCTGCACGAGGAAAACAGACGCGCTAAAAATAGGAAACCCGTAAAAAAGGGGGGAAAGGATACGGAAACGACAACGAGGCAGGCACGAAAACGCAGGATCGGCACGGCCAAGACATAGGCGTAGCCATCACCGCAAAAAACGAATCAACGTTAACACACAGAAACGAAAAATAACGCACTCGTTGCAAAACGAAAGTCAAAACGAGCGATAAAAATTAATAAAAGTATAAGACATAAAACAGAAAACCCAAAACACACACAACAATGAATGAAAAACAAAACAAGGACGCTTCCGACAGTACCGACCTTCCGTTAAAAATTAAGAACATACACTGAAATTAAACAATATAAAATATGACAAATACACAAAAGCATGCAGGAATCAAACAGAAACGAAACATGAAACAACCACAATTGAAAATACAATAAAAACACTGAGAATAATGAAACATGAATAAATTAAAAAGTACAAAGACGTTACACGCAAGTTAAACTAATATAAAAAGCAACCAAACATAAAAAAGGAAACAGAGATAATAAAAGGAACATAGCAAACAACAACATACGTTTACAACAATAAAAGACAAATAAATAAATACAATATTACGAACGAACAACAATATTAAACCCTACAAGAGGAAAATGTGGAAATAGAAATAAAGAAGGGGTAGAACGCACAAGCGAGTAAGAGACGGGAAGAGGTTAAAAAGAAAGGAGAAACGAAACGAACCAATGGCAACAAGGCCTGAACCGAACACGAACGAGGAGCGGGAGAAAAGTGAAAGGAGTCGAGACTAGCGAGACTATAAATAGAACGTGAGGAGAGGGCGAAAGCACATTCGAGTGACCGACCCCCCATCTCCAGCGTATAGTTTGTGAACGAACCGTGAATCTTACACCAGTGACAAGATGAACCGACTGAACATAGGACGAGAACCTGCACCCGCACACCAGGTAGCGATTGTACCGGGCAATTTTCCAAACAGAATACTCACGATAGCAGAAACCGAAGAGTTTGGTGACGCCTTGAATCGGTGCGTGGTCAAATACATGGAAGCGAGGAAAAAGAAATCGCTGAAATATATTCAGCCGGGATTCCTATCATTTTTCCGCAAGAACGGAGGAATATTGTTAACATGTGACACGGAAACGACCGTTAAGTGGATAAAGGTGGCAATCAAGTACGTGAAATTGGAAAGTGGATGTGATCTGATAACCGAAGATAAAACCGCGCTCGACAATCGCTTCCTGGTGGAAGGCAGGGGCACGCACTCGCGGTTCACGGGTGCGAATATACTACACGAAATACAAAAGTACAATAACGATATCGACGTCTCTAGATGGAAAGTGGTGCGAGAAAAATTCA
>NW_017157623.1:0-242 GCF_001652005.2 Ceratina calcarata
GGATTTTAGAACAAGAGAGATTTTTCTTTAAAAAACTCGCGACTAGGTTAGGTTGAGTCAGATTAGGTTAGTTTAGTTCAAGTTTTGTAATGCCTGGGTAATAGTTCATAGAACTATTGATTTAAATAAATAAGATATTAGAACAGAAGAGACTTGTCTTCGAAAAACCCGCGACTTGGTTGAGTTAAGTTAGATTAGGTTAGGTTAGGTTATTGTTTTATTGTTTAAAAAAGACAGAGAAG
>NW_017157624.1:0-242 GCF_001652005.2 Ceratina calcarata
AGACATGAATCCAGGCGATTGAGAATGAGGAGGAATGGATAGAGGAAAAGTAGAACACTCTACAATACTTTTTTGGATCAAATCGTCTTGTCAAGTGAATTTAAATTTAGCGAACATACAGGCTGGGGTTTTATATAGAAATTGTAGCTCTCGTTCTCAGCTACAAAAAAGGCCATATGCAATTTTTCCGTAAGTCTAACAGTTTAGGAGTAATTGAGGACAAACGACATTTTTTGCCAAGA
>NW_017157625.1:0-242 GCF_001652005.2 Ceratina calcarata
AGACGGGATGTAGACTTGGACCCCGGAAGCCGGGGGACTCGTCGAAGTTCCGGTCTCGGACCGGAAGAAGGGACGACCCGGCCGCGGGGGCTGGCGGACACCGATGCCAAGGAAACTACAGACCAAAAACGGCCCAGAATAAAAGCGCGAAGGCTCGCGCCTCGCGAACGGAGCGACGCTCCGTCCGCGGGAAACGCTCCGGCCGCGCCCGACCGAGGGCCCGGCCGGGCACCCGCGACTGC
>NW_017157626.1:0-242 GCF_001652005.2 Ceratina calcarata
TCCAAATTTCGTTGATGTCGGTATCACCAGACCATTCACCCTTCCATAATCTTAACTACCCTTGACAACTATTAAAAATAAGCTGCCGCTAACATATAAATAGAAATAAAGTAAACAAGAAATAAAGTTAGCAATAAAAAAATCAGATGATAGCTTTTATAATTGATGGAGATTAGTTGTTGATTTTAATACAGGGTATTCCACCTAACTTGACCACCTTAAATATATCGCTTATTTTTTGT
>NW_017157627.1:0-242 GCF_001652005.2 Ceratina calcarata
AAAAGGATGTATTTTCTTCTCCATGATCACCAATCGCCGCTCATGCAGCAACCCGAGGTTCGCCGCCGGCTGAGCAACTATCTCAATCCTTGGCGCTGTTGCCCCATACCCGACACCCAAGCCAGCATTCTGGTTGAAGGCCTATGCGCTCCTGCCGCGCTAACGGCGCTATTAGTGGCAGAGTCCATCCGGTTGGAAATCAACACTGTGGACTATAAGCAGTGGTATCGAGACAACGCCAC
>NW_017157628.1:0-242 GCF_001652005.2 Ceratina calcarata
CCCGCCGTACTGTTCGCAGTGTCGGCAGACATATTTTCGCGGATATCGCGGGCGCCCAGGATATGCGCTGGAATAAACTCCAGCTCTTCACGCACCTCTTACCCGGCGCGTGCATCAGAGAATGAGAATTGCTGCAAACCAAATCCTTAGATGGGAGAGGCTGCGTGATTTCCTGGCGGGGTGTGACAGGGGCAGGCGTGGCCGTTGTGTTTTCGCCGCCAGAAGGACCCTTGTATCCAAGG
>NW_017157629.1:0-242 GCF_001652005.2 Ceratina calcarata
GTGTATCGTTGAAAGCGATATGGCTGTATCCAGCTGTGGTGCTTCCGAAAGCTGGCAAGCCGAGATACCTAGCTGTATTTTACAAAATGCGCCCGGACGACGTAAGACGGTGAATCCTCTTCAACGCCCTCTTACTTTACTTTCACCGGGAAACAATCGTGATTGACGTTCATAGCGTTAGAGCAGACGCTTCGAGCGATTTCAAACGCTAACACTCATCTCGAATATTCAGGAAAACAACG
>NW_017157630.1:0-242 GCF_001652005.2 Ceratina calcarata
ATATTAGGTATTACATTAATAAAACACTGTACAGAATTTTAGAAATTTAGCGAGCCTATTAAAAAAGTTCTTACATCTTGACTTTTCATGTCGAATGACAGAAGTTTGTGACTTCGTTTATGAAAGAATATGAATGTAACAATGACAGCATTTTATAATTTTGTATAATTCATAATACATGATTTAAGAATATTTTAAAGTTGATATAATATCAATTTTGAGGATATTATAATTTTTTCTCA
>NW_017157631.1:0-242 GCF_001652005.2 Ceratina calcarata
CAATAACTCCTAAACCCTTGGAGATACGGGAAAATTGCATTAGACCTTTCTTGTAAAGGGCGACGAGATCTACAATTTCCATGTAAAAGTTTGTCGCTAGCGTCAATAGTTTACGAGTTATTGATGAAAAACAAAAAAACTGTTTTTTGCAAATTACTCGTTAACTATTAACGCTAGTGACAAATTGTTATACAGAAATTGTAGATCTCGTCGTCTTCTACAAGAAAGGTCTGATGCAATTT
>NW_017157632.1:0-242 GCF_001652005.2 Ceratina calcarata
AATGGGAGGATTTACAAAATTGTATCAAAGAAAGCATGATCAGGAAGGAAAGGAGTTGGACGAAGAATAAGATAGGGAGTACTAAGTGGTAGGACAAGGAATGCACGAGATTAAAGAGAAAAGTAAGAAGGACGTTAGGTAAGTGGAAAAGGGGTAAAAGTACAAAAGAAGATTTTATTATAATATAAGAAAATTAAAAATTAAGAAGATAGAGAAGAAAAGAGAAAAGGAACTCGAAGAAA
>NW_017157633.1:0-789 GCF_001652005.2 Ceratina calcarata
GAGTGGTATAAGTATCTCGAAACAGCACAGAAGTATCTTAACGCTACACCGAGTAGGAGTACTAATACAACACCTTTCTATCTGTTATTTGGAACTCAGATAAAAATGCGTGAAGATCCCGAGATTAAGCAGATGATAGAGGAAGAATGGATCACGATGTTTAATGCAGAACGTGACGAGATACGAGCACGAGCAAAAGAAAAAATAGCTGAAGTGCAGGCACAGAACAGGAAGACATTTAATAAGAACCGAAAAGAGGCAACAGAATATACACGAGGCCAACTAGTTGCAATCAAGAGGACACAAGCTTCGCCGGGTTTAAAGTTCCATTCGAAGTATTTGGGACCCTATCGTGTGACGAAATTGTTACGGAATAATCGCTATATGGTACAAAAAGTTGGGGAGCACGAAGCACCACAGATGACATCGACGGCTGCCGACTACATGATAATACTTCGAGTGACAAAGTAGACATCTGAGGGCAGATGTTGTTATCAGAATGGCCGAGTGTGGTAACGTAATTTTAAGGGTTTTTGTTTTAACGTATGCGTCATTGATGGTTCGAGGAGCGAGATGGGAAAAGCGATCGGAGTGGGCTGCGTGCGAGTCGAGACGTGTCGTAGCAACGTAATTAGCAACGTAATTTTAAGGGTCTCTTTTTTTTGAACATATGAGTCGAGTTGTGTCGATGGATGCGGTGCGGTACGTGTTGATCGAGAAGATTCTTTCCGTGTAATTTTTCACAGTTCATTGTATTTCAACCTTCTTCTAATTTTTAATAAACTATAG
>NW_017157633.1:2948-3532 GCF_001652005.2 Ceratina calcarata
TTGAATAGAGACGTGGACATACGTTTCCTGAACAAGAATATCTAAATTTTATCGCATTTTTCTCAAAATTATGTCCAGGAAACGTGAAATGCGTTTTCGTAGTTCCCAGTTTTTCCGCCAAGGGTACTAGTTTGACTCCTGTATACCCTTAAGGAAGATAGGATAGGGAATACAACTCCAATATTAAATATTCATGACATTTCGTCACGCACTCCATATCACATATTCTCGACGATTTATTGTAACAACATACACATAACGACACTCAGTAACGCATAATTGCGTAAGATTGTGCAATGCATCTTGTGATACTCGTCGGCGACGAGGCACCGTAACAAAGTTACCTGACAGCGTACCTAGTAATTAAGGATGTACATATACGTAAATAGTCATTAGCAGTAAGCCGTAGAAATAAATTTAATGTTCCTTACCGTAAATACTAAGTTCGTACTGTTTCCTCATTTAAGGGGGGAGTAGTGTAGGAATTTTCGCTAGCGTCTCGTGCGCAGCAGCTCTGCGCACGACCATCAAGCAGTGATGTAAGATTTGCGGAATTTCGATCGCCGCGCGTACGGTGAGGAAAA
>NW_017157634.1:0-242 GCF_001652005.2 Ceratina calcarata
CAATAATTACTTGCGTTGAAGTTAATCTAAACGGAATGAGTTGTTAATTACTCTGAATGAACGAAGTATTTACTTCGATGATAATTTCTATTTTTAGCAAACGAATAAATTTTTGCGAACGAGCAAAAATAGCTGACAGTGAGAAAGGTCGCCGGAGGAGAGACATCTTGACGCCCTTTTCCATGAACTTCTATCTGTATTGGACTACCGGGAAAAGATAGCCGAGGAATGTCTAACCCGCG
>NW_017157635.1:0-242 GCF_001652005.2 Ceratina calcarata
ATAGAACAGAAACGAAACATGAGACAACCACAATTGAAAATACGACAAAACACTGGGAGAAATGAAAAATGAATAAATTAAAGGACAAAGGCGTCATAAGTGAGTTTAAACACTACAAAACAATCAAACGCATAAAAAAGAAACGGAAACAACAAAAGGAACATAACAATGAACAGTACACACGTAAAATGATAATGACAAACGAATAAAAACAAATAAGAAAACTATACGATAAGGAAATA
>NW_017157636.1:0-242 GCF_001652005.2 Ceratina calcarata
CGATTTTTCGAACGCTAGCTTATGTTGCTTGCCATACATGCAAGCTTCGCAAAAGTAATCTTTAGAATCTGTTAATTCTATACCTTTAACTAAACCTTTCGAAATCATGTTACTTATATATTTTACATTCACATGACCTAGTCTTTCATGCCATCTGCGTAGGCTATCCTTCGCGACTATATTCACTTCATGTGATAAAACTGTTTTAAAATGCATTTTATATAAGTTATTATCTTCACGTA
>NW_017157637.1:0-242 GCF_001652005.2 Ceratina calcarata
CCGAGAGTCCAGATAGGGAATCATCTGTGCCTGACTTGTGTTTCTTTTGAGTTTTCTTCTTGCCGTAACTGCTATTTTGTGAGCGTATGGAGGTGTTAAGTTTATCTTTTTCAGAGCTCACGTGAATAGCGGCTCTTTTTCGTTTTACAGATGACGTGGAGATAGGGAGCGTTTTAGCGAAGGAGTACTCAGGTTTGGAGATTCGATTACCCGATGGAGGTGTGCGGTTCAGGGAATGTCTT
>NW_017157638.1:0-242 GCF_001652005.2 Ceratina calcarata
TATTTGATGCAGGTAGGAAATGTGATGCAAATGCCTGTTCCTTCGTCGTACAACGATATCACAACATCCAGGGAACTGAGAGATCATATAGGGGCTGTTTGGTACCAGCGTACCTTTTTTGTGCCGACATCGTGGCGAGACCAAAGAGTCTTTGTCAGGTTCGGTTCTGTAAATTATCTCGCGCAGGTGGTAAGTCTTTTAAGTTCAATATTCTCTCTTGTATTGAAATATACATTCAGTTC
>NW_017157639.1:0-242 GCF_001652005.2 Ceratina calcarata
ACGCGTTATTGTAAACAATTTTATTCCAACATGTCAGCAGCGGTTTTATCCCAGGAATTCGTTCTCTCGAAGAAACTTACTATCTTTCTTATTTGCATGTTTCTTACCTCTTCTTCTTCTATCACGTCTGTTTCTAATATTTCTCTTCTTTCGTTGGTATATTTCTCGCATTTAATCAATACGTGGTCGGTCGTTTGCATTTCCTCTGGGTCGCATTCACAGCTTCCACTATCTATCGCGCC
>NW_017157640.1:0-242 GCF_001652005.2 Ceratina calcarata
ACGTAATACCCTGATAGCGCGAACAGGTATTGATATAATACCGATATTTTTGTCATTTTTTGTCAATACCTCTTGCAAATGCGCAGATTATCGTCCGAAAACTATTTCTTTTGGGCATGAACTCAACAAGGCGGTCATTTAGCGTCTCGGCCACGCGCTCAACAATGGTCGGCGAAAACCATAGATACATATTATATTCGCCGTGATGCTGAGTGTACTAACCGCCTTCATAAGCGTCATAC
>NW_017157641.1:0-242 GCF_001652005.2 Ceratina calcarata
GTGATGAATAGATTAGTAAATTAATTATTATTGTATATAATGTTGTACTGAAGTTATCTATACGTATAGAGAGCAGTGATTTAATTGCATTAACAATATTAATTTTATTGACGTAAGAAAGTATCGTGATTAAGATTGCATTGCGCGAATCACTTAAATAATTGAATTATAACATTGTACCTGCACGAACTTCAGTACAACATTATATACAATAATAATTAATTTACTAATCTATTCATCAC
>NW_017157642.1:0-242 GCF_001652005.2 Ceratina calcarata
GATCACCCCAGCTGTAATAACAATCAACGGCGTTCAAGTAAATGCCGAATATTAGAAGGAAGCCACTGAGCGTAAAAATGTATTTCCTATGGCGTTCCTCTTTATCGTCCGACGTCAGCCACAGGCCTGTTGCCTTCAAGAGAAAGACCGACCAGTAAATAGACATGTCTTTCAATTCCGAGTTCGACGACTTCTCCATGTCAATTCGTCCCTTGTAGTTTATCGTGCAGATTTCAAATTGC
>NW_017157643.1:0-242 GCF_001652005.2 Ceratina calcarata
GCAACGCGATAACGAGGATGGTATTTTTCACCCCGTTTATTATGCAAGCGGAAAAGCCACACCTGCTGAGGAAAAATACCCTAGTTATGAACTCGAAGTCTTAGCAATTATAAAGTCTTTAAGAAAATTTCGTTTTTACTTGTTAGGAATTCCATTCACAATTGTTACAGATTGCCAAGCGTTTGCATTAACAATGAACAAAAAAGACTTATGTGTACGCGTAGCCAGATGGGCACTACTTC
>NW_017157644.1:0-375 GCF_001652005.2 Ceratina calcarata
GAATTATTGATTTGAATTTAACTTGAAATTTAAGTATCACACAGAATATTCTGTCTGTATTTGTTTTGAAGGCACTGAGGTATATACTACTAGACGATGTTTTATATGGCAGTTGCGAGCTAATGGAATTGAAACTGCTGCAATATGCATCAAAAGAACCCTTAAATTGAATTTTCGTGTACAGTGACAGTTTTGCAAAGTTCGTAAAACTCTGGTTTCGCACTCGTTTCCCAGGATTTTACACTATTTTCATGTGTCCAAATGCATTCACGATCAAAAGTCAGCGTATATAGTATAAAAACTGTCTTCAATGGTCGAAAAAGGTACTATTCAGAATCATAAATAAATTACATAAAAAAAAATGATTCATAAGAA
>NW_017157644.1:1913-2515 GCF_001652005.2 Ceratina calcarata
AAATCTAAAATATTGGTACAAAATGTTTTTTGCAAGGTTAGTATAAATACTTGATTTCACCAGAAAATCCGATATTATTTTATTATTAACAATTCGAAGAGGGATTAAAAATTATTCGACGAAGTATAAAAGCCGAGGAAGTCGTATTAAAATGAAATAAAAAAAAAAATAAAAAAGAAGAGAATGTGGAATTAGCTCGTTGCAGAATCGAGTATAATAGCCTGTATGGTTTTTCGCATAAAGCGGTCCGGTTCAAATTCGTGGAAGCGACGATTTTCAATGGCCATCGCATTAATGGAAATTTCTATGGAATCGTTCAGGGAATTTCGCTGCATTACGCCCTCGAACCCCGCCCTCCCTTAACCCCCTTGGGGATCGATAGTTATTTCGCTGGTTGGAGGCTATTGGTGCCTGTTACCTTCAAAATTCCCGACGCAGCGTTTCCTGCCCTGCGTCCGACGCTCTTTCACTACCACCGGTTCATTCAAGATCAAAATAACAGTTTGAAAAAATGTGGACCAGTGAGAAAAATATTATCTACGTGAAACTGAATGTACGAAATAATATAAAATCACATATAATGTAAAACATTCATTTTAATA
>NW_017157645.1:0-242 GCF_001652005.2 Ceratina calcarata
ATTAAATGATTGACTAAAAATTGAATTAATGACTGAAGTAATCCAATAAGAATTGGAGATGATGATTGGAAGGATCATTAAATAGTAATTGATATTACTGTTCTCCAATGCTGGATTTGGGATTATTTGGGAGTGGTTGTAATAATTAATCGTCGAATTCGAAGAGCTTATGGTCTGTATATCTATTTTTAATCAAATTTTTTTCAACTGTCCAATAAAAACTGAATTAATACCATAAATAA
>NW_017157646.1:0-242 GCF_001652005.2 Ceratina calcarata
CGCAACAGTGGAGCAAATCGGCTTTAACCTTAATTATCTCCCAGAAGCCGAACTTCCTAGTGTACAAACAAAGTAGGCAGCAGTGATCGATTGGAACATAGGGATGTCCCCATTTGTCTGCAGGGGACAGTTTTAGACCAGTTCCAGATTGCGAAGTTATATGCCAACAGAAATGTGTACACAAATGGAACTGGTGAACTGTGAAGCCTCTCCTTCATGCTGACTCTGATAAGTAACAAACG
>NW_017157647.1:0-242 GCF_001652005.2 Ceratina calcarata
ATATCTATGTACATAGACACGTAAAATGTAATACAAAGTATTAATAAATGTCTATATAAGATTGTAATGGGTGTAGGGCTAAGTATTTTCTTTTTTTTTTGTTTTTTTTACACCCCAATGCCGTAATACCCGCTAAACTCGCGACCCCCATCATAGTGTACCTATGTCAGGGAACTTGAAGAAGTTTTATTCGTAATAGATATGATATACTGATGAATTAACAATGAACAATAATAGTAACA
>NW_017157648.1:0-242 GCF_001652005.2 Ceratina calcarata
GAACATTCGGATAGGTAAGCTTACCTTAGTGAAAAACCACAGATTTTAATTGTATTACAGTATATGTTCCCTGATCAATAAGAACCGGTAGTCTTTGTAAAGGCGGTAAATCAACTGTGAATTGTTATCTTGCCTATAGGACACGGTTGAGTTGCAACAAATTCTTTTCGAACAAAGGTTAGCTGTTTCCTTTCATGAAATATAAATAGACATCTTTATCCGAAAAGAAATATTCAAAGTCA
>NW_017157649.1:0-242 GCF_001652005.2 Ceratina calcarata
ACGCGTTGCACACGTTCGCGATCCCTTTTCCTCCACATTAAATCGCACGTACGTTGGCGGTGATCTCACTCTTCCCCACACACCCGCAATAGGAATTTTTTTAAGGTTGCGATAGTCCCCCCTCTCCCCGTAAATCGCGTTAGGGTCCGCGTACGTTCGCGATGATCCCCCTCTCACCCCTTCAAAGAATGCGGTATCAGCGATTGTTTGGAGGCCATGGTGATCCCCCCTCTTTCCTGTAA
>NW_017157650.1:0-242 GCF_001652005.2 Ceratina calcarata
TTAATAATCATCTATGAAATATATATAAAGGAACTTTAACTAAAAATACTATTATCAAATAAATTAAATAAATATCCAAAAACTTTAAATTATAAAATTCTAATATAATAAAATCTAAAGATTTATTTAAATTCACAATAATAAATAAGATTAATAATATTGGCAAAGAAAAAATCATTGTATAAAACATTAAATAAAAACTTGATAAAATACGATCAACTCTGTATCCTCAATTTATAATA
>NW_017157651.1:0-242 GCF_001652005.2 Ceratina calcarata
ATTTTTTCTTAATCATGAAAATTGATATTAAAATTCTGTAACACGAATCTATGAAGGATAACACGTCGGTTTGTAGAAGCAATGCAAAAATGGGAGATGAAAAGGGTGGAAGTATCAAATCAGAGACATGATTAAACTCACTGCTGATTTATCTATAAAAAAAAATTGTTACTTGTTTTAATTATTTCTTAATCAGAAATTGATATTAAAATTCTGTAACACGAATCTATGGACGATAACAC
>NW_017157652.1:0-242 GCF_001652005.2 Ceratina calcarata
CATATATATATCTTGATTATGTATTACACATCGTATACTTAATTAGCCGTGATTAACCTTTTACTTGGTTATCATCTTCCAACCTGTTAAATTCCTTCGAAATAATCTGCTCTTTAATAATGCTTCTCGCATTTATCATCCGTTTTTCTTTTTCTTCCTCTTCTTTATCTCATAATCGAGAATTTGATTCGCGGTGGTATTAGTATTTATGAATAAAACATTTTGTAAATTAATTTTTTAAC
>NW_017157653.1:0-242 GCF_001652005.2 Ceratina calcarata
CCTCTGACCCAGATGAGGTAGGGCTAGGGCTGCGGCTTCATTTTAAACACAACGTCTACTTGATCGTTGGTTGAAGTGAATAGACTGCTGGGCATAGGTTTGATCGGCATCGGCTGATAATTAGAGATATGATAGCGAATGCCTTATACCGGCCCAAGCGAAGCGTGGAAGCCTTCTGACAGCGCCCACGCCGGCGCGCCGTAGCGTCATGAATCGGTTTCTGGAGGGCCTAAGCGCGAGAT
>NW_017157654.1:0-242 GCF_001652005.2 Ceratina calcarata
ACTCGTTAAGTCGAAAGAATTGTGATCTGAAATAACATTAGAAGGGCATATAAAAATGAATTCTTATTCAAAGACAAAAATCCATTAAAAGAAATATCAAAATTCTTGTAAAACAGTAAAAGCTTCCAACGAAACAAACGAATGATCAATTATTTCAACTATACTCTAATAGACGATAACAAGCACTGCAATATTTTATATAATAAACGAATATATGTATAATTGAAACAGAACCTTCGTTA
>NW_017157655.1:0-1142 GCF_001652005.2 Ceratina calcarata
ACAGTATAATAACTAGCAATGCGAATGAGTTTAAAGCGGTTAAAGACTATCTTGTTTCGAACAAAATTCCATTCTTCACATATACTGCGAGAAATGAAAAAGTTAAATCATTTATTGTAAAAGGAATAAATCCCACTATGTCCGCATTGGAGGTGAAGGTTGACCTATTAAAGCGAGTATCAGATAACATTCAAATAGTCAATGTAAAAGAATTTCCGACCAAGAACGTGAATAACAAGTTATTTTTAATTCAGGTAGCACCTCACACTCAATTTACAGAGTTAATAAAAATCAAAAGTATTCTATATCAATCTGTTAAGTGGGAGCCATTAGCCAAAAAGCAAATTTCGCAATGTAGGAACTGCCAACGCATACCCGAGTAGAAATTTAAACTAGTAAACGACCATTTTTTACTGGTCAATGGCTATAAACTGGCTAGTTTTTCTAGCCAGTTAATGGCTAAATGGTAGACAATTTTTTAGCCAAAAAATGGTCAAGAAACTAGCCAGTTTCTAGCCAGTAAAAACTAGTCAGTAAAAACTAGCCAGTTTCTGGCCAGTAAAATATAGCCAATTACTGGCTAGTGAAATTTGTCCATTTACTAGCCAATAAAATCTGGCTAGGTTTGTTTAATTTGTAATAAAATCGGAAGAATTATACAATTAATTGGACTAATCGTATTTAATTAATAATTAATAGAATTGAAATGAAGCTATAAAGCTGAAAAAATTTTTGTTACTGAGGGGATTTGAACTGTTGGACCTTCAATCCAATAACATATCATCAAGTATCGTAATCAATTACTGAATTTAATTATTTAAATCAATTCTTCCATATTGAACAATGCGTGAGTATCATAGATACTGATGCAGCGGACACTGTTGTTCCTTCCTATTGAATCCAACTTTTCCTGTAGCTCCGGAATTCCTATGGTGATGACCTGTAAAGTACTGTAATTTGTGCTCATGACTACTTACTTGCTTGAAACATTGAGAAGTAAAACTGTCATATAAGGACCCTAATGATAATATCCTTTAAATCTGTAGAGTAAAACCAATTTCATAATTGTTATTTAATTTAAATATGTTTTTGTAATTCGTATCATTTATTTAGCACAAACTTAATACAAGTGATTTCAATAG
>NW_017157655.1:1171-1634 GCF_001652005.2 Ceratina calcarata
GACTTGAATGCGAAACACGAATTAACGGGAAACAATAATGTGAACCAGATGGGAAGGCAATTGGCTGACTGGATAACTAATTATGATATTAGGTATAAAATAAAAGTTATTGTAGCTAGTAGTCCAACCTATAAAAATGGTTCATACCTAGATCTAGCGTTAGTGGATTGTAGATTAAGTAATATAAATAATAAGTTATTGGTGCAAAACTATGATAGTGACCATGATGCAGTGAATCTTGTTATCAAATTAAAAAAACCAATAGAGCTGGTCAAAACAGTAAACCGAGCTGAGAAGAAAATCCTTCTCTATAAAAGAACTGATTGGGAAAAATTTAATAAACATTTACAGAATGTGTATAAGACATTGGTTCCGGACAACAGAAATCTGACATTAAATGAAATAGATATACATCTAGATAAAATAGATAAGGCATTAACTAAGACCATTGGCGAGGTCACTC
>NW_017157656.1:0-242 GCF_001652005.2 Ceratina calcarata
TCGCCCCACCGAGTTTTCGAATTGACATCGGCACCCTGATCTACGAGGATTTGTAAGATATCTTCGTGTCTTCCCGCAATGGCTAGGTACAGTGCCGTTTCTCCACCATTATTTTCGGCATTCACGTCAGCTCCTCGTTCGAGTAGCAACCTGCAAGTTTCGTCTAATCCTTTTTGCGCTGCACACTCAAGCGGTGTCTCGCCCCACCTATATTTCAAATTGACATCGGCACCCTGATCTAC
>NW_017157657.1:0-242 GCF_001652005.2 Ceratina calcarata
TTCGATGGTGAGACGGTCGGATTTCGTCAATGCCAATAAAATGCCAATTAACTGCGCTCAACTCATTAAATACTCAAGATAGAAGAAAAATGCATAGAACCTTTCTTGTAGAGGACGTCAGTACCTACAACTTCTGTATAAAAAAGCTTTTCGCCAGCGTCAATAATTAATTGGATATTTCCTTCTGTACTTTTCAGCACGTATCTATTTATTATTAGCATTGTTCTTCCGACGTCTGATTT
>NW_017157658.1:0-242 GCF_001652005.2 Ceratina calcarata
GTTAGGAAATTGGCATGTTTTTATTTATTGACGGTTTTCATCCCTTAACCCTTTGTACTCCGAACCATCCCGGACGTTACCAGCTACTCGGCGCCACTTTATCGCAAAAACGTGCATTTACGAATCCATGTATTTCTCAAAAAATTACACTAAGTTGATTCCCCGGTATCACTAATAAACTTTCATGTCCTCTCAGAGGGGACATTCGAGTGATACATTAGAATTACGATGTCCGCTCAGAG
>NW_017157659.1:0-242 GCF_001652005.2 Ceratina calcarata
ATATAATATGTAATAATTTATATTTCCCGATCAGTTAAATAATTATTCAAATATACTAATAAGTAATAACCCAATGATACCCAAATTGCGACTCTTATAGCTCAGCTACTATATTAAGGAAAAGTGAAAGAAAATAGATCTGGAGTATTTCTAATAGACGAAGACTGCAGATTATATATTTATGAACGTAGATTTTATATTTATAACCAAATGGAGTATGCAGAAATCAGAAAGGCTGCATG
>NW_017157661.1:0-242 GCF_001652005.2 Ceratina calcarata
CTTCTAAAACCCTAACAAACGTCCTTAATTTCATCAATCGACGTCGTCGCGATCGATGTCGTCGCGATCGACGTGATTGTATCGTTCTCGCATCGGTTATGTAATAAAATTGTGCTCACGTCGTTATAAACGATTCTTTGGAAACTTGATGATAGCCGTCCACTTTTTCAGACGTATTCGATGAATTTTATATGGATAAATGATATTATATTATATAATGAATATACAGGGTGTCCCAGAAC
>NW_017157662.1:0-242 GCF_001652005.2 Ceratina calcarata
ACGTGAGGGTGTCGCGAGAACTCGCAGCCCTTATCTCTTCTGGTCCACTTTCAACCCCCGGCCCGAACACCCTTTCGACGTCCCCGGTGGGTCGTACACCCCTTCGGGGTGCGAGGGTGAATTCTTTTTCACAGATGTGACGTCGAACACGTCCCTTGGCAGTTGTTTTTATTTTTTACCAGACTAGTTTCTGTCTAAACGTGTTCACATCGAAACATGAATTATTCGTGTAATTGCAATTC
>NW_017157663.1:0-242 GCF_001652005.2 Ceratina calcarata
CTACGAGAATCTGACGAAACATCTTCTCGATATCGGCTACCATTACAAACTGATAAAGCCGCCAATTCGTCAAAATTGCAGTGATATACTTTTGCAATTTCGGCCCAACGTGGAGGATGTCATTCAGCGAGCTTCCGCCCGCTGCAGCTGATGCGCTCGAAGCGTTGAACACGACGCGTAGCTTCGACGTGACGCTTTCCTCACGAACCACGGCTCGATGCGGAATATAGAATCGTTTTGAA
>NW_017157665.1:0-242 GCF_001652005.2 Ceratina calcarata
AACCCGAAAATCAACCTGGAAAGTGGATTTTTGGGGTATATTTGCGGATATACTTGTAGTCCCTCTCGAGGTACCTTCGGCTGAGATACATATAAGTCGACTTGTGTACAACACATGTATGAACAACACATGAATTCTGCTTCAAAACACGTAAACGAGTTGTACTTCAACGGAAACAACCCGAAATTAAACCTGGAAAGTGGATTTTTGGGGTATATTTGAGGATATACTTATAGTCCCTC
>NW_017157666.1:0-3309 GCF_001652005.2 Ceratina calcarata
ATATTATAATACTACATCCTTTATTGAAAAAATTACATGATCTAAGCACAATATATTATGACAATTATGACAACTATGACAAATAAGTCTGTCTCATAATACAAGAAAACCTAAACGTCAAAAAAATTTTCTACGCTATAAACCTTGAATTCCCCCTACCCTATACCACATATTCCTTCCTTCCCATGTTACCTACCTTTCCATAACTATCATACCCACCTGTCAAATTGTTAAATCCCCCTCAACTTGCCATTACCCTAATATACTGCACACCTACCTGTATACTTACCTTATATTCACCTGTCACCACATCCTACATCCCACCGCACTCCATATATGATACATACCCTCCACAACCTGCATACTTACCTCTCTCCAATTGCCATAATTATAATTTAACGTCATAGTCTCCAAATACCTACCTATGTTCCTACCTCGTTTATTACAAGCTACCTATTATACTTACCTCTTCCCACTCCTTTTCCAATGTATGAATGTAAGAATGAATGATTATATGTGGCTGGCGGCCGTGTCCGTGGTGTTGGGAGTGCCCAAGACGTGCACCAGCCGTTTCACTGGTGCACGTCGAAGGCTGATGTGTGGCAACACTGCTGAGACACCACGGGCACGGTGACGTCTGGAAATACCCCCTACGGGCCCTGGCCAGGGAATGAGCACTGAACTGGGGTGTCGGAGCCCCAGTCGCCCCGGGCGAGCTCTCCCCCGTCAAACACTGGGGGGAGTAAAGAGTTAAGAGTAGGATCGATGGAGTTCTGTCGAATAGTTGAGGTTTTCCTATGGGTGCACCCTCCTACTCACTGCCCGCCCCTTTGCTCACAGGCGGTATCTATAAAACAAAGAATGTCTACAAATAAGAAACAACCAAAAAGCAACGTAAGATCTACTCTAGAAAAAAATATGCACAAATTAACTGATAACCTAAGTATCTCTCCTTTTCTCTCAAAAATTCCAGGTAAACCAGTTAATGATCCTGAAATCATTACAGACGATACCCAGCATTCTCCACGTACTCACATGAGCAAAAGCGATATTAGCTTACCAACGGACCAGTGTATCTATAACGCTTCACACACCCCGACACATACTCTCAAGCGTACTCCTCCAAAAACGCCGCATGATAACCCTAGCATCAACCCTAGCCTTGACAGCCTGCGCAATATCCTGCTACGTTGGAATATATGAAACGCAAGCGCCAATCTAATAGAAACAAGGATGATATTTAAATGCAAAACACCTCTAATACCTCTAACGATAGCAATAGAGGGAGGAGAAAAGTCCAATGATGACACTGGAAGTTCTACTGATTTTTCACTGAACGATGAGGACTACAATGTAGATTCCGACTCAAATGATGTAAAATCAATATCTAAAATCATAACCTCCCTTGTAGAATACGCGAGCGAAATAAACTATGTTAGACGCAACTCCTCAAACTTGCAGGGAGTTTTCAATGGTAAACTTAAAAAAGTTGAGAATGCACTAATTATAACCTCACATGAACTTGAAAAAACCTCAATCGAACCTACAAATAATCAAAAATTAATAGAAGAAAACCTTAACTTAATTAAAATTAATAATAATCTTGAAAAAAAAATCAAGACACTAGAGTCACGAATAGCAAAACTTGAATCTGCTTCGACTAATTTATCTACAAACCTACCTTCGCAAAATCAAAATATTCTCTCATCCCCTAACAAGCTAACTATCGACTCTCTCCTCCAATCAATTAATGATAATATTGATAAAAAGATGAAGGATCTCAAAACAGAAATTCTTACTCACGTTAGAAACAGTACATCTAATTCTAATACATTTTCGGCTATCCAACAAATTCCTGCTGCGCATACGAGCTCCTCTGCCCCGAGTACAATTCCTAACTCACCTCTACCAAACCCTAATAATGAGATGTGGGTCAAAGCTGTTGGAAGAAAATCCAAAAAGAAAGCGATACCGGCTAATAATGATATGAATACCTACAATCACAATACAAACGTGTATAACATTCCTACTGTTCCCACTCCAACTCTTACCTCTCGGAACACCAAGCCTAGTGTCCCTATAAGAAAACCAAGGAATGTGGAGGTCTTATACATTACAGAAAATAAAAATAGCAACACAAAAATAAGTCAAGTTTTAACAAAAGCTAAAGAAAACATAAATATACAAGAGCTGGGCATCTGCGCAATTAATCCACGTGCATCGTTAAACGGCGGACTCATTCTTGAGTTCCCGAAATCTAATGAAAAAGAGGTTGCTCCTATCCTAATGGAAAAGATTAAATCTTTGTTCCCACCTGGCGAAATAGCAGTTTCCTGTCCAAAAAAATACAAAGAGGTATTAATAACCAGAGTTGATATTTCTGCTACTCACACTGAAATTACTAAGGCTTTACAAACTGCATGTGGGGCTAATACTCACTTTATTTTAGGCCCTGTCCGTCCAAATTTAAGAGGCTCTGCGACAGTATGGTGTAAGTGTGATGAGAATACAGCTTACAAATTACTATCTATGAAAACACTAACAATAGGGTGGTCTTTAGCATACTTCCAACTTCTAGAAAACAGACCAGTTCAATGTTTCAAGTGCTGGTCATATGGTCATGTTCGTAACACCTGTAAATCGGAAATTATCAGAGACGGCCTCTGCTATAAATGCGGTGGTGAAGGACATCCTTCTAGTACATGCACCAATGAAAACCCTATATGTAGATTATGTCAAGAGAATAACTACAGTTACAAGCACAAAATGGGTACGAACTCGTGCAGAACCTTTAACGATTACAAAAATGATTCTCTTAAACGTAACGCTTCGTCACTTCCACAGAGTAACCCTGATGCCAACGAAACTACGGTTAGCAGAATGGAGGCTTCTGAAAAGAGAAAACCTTAGTCTTCAACCTAACAGATCTCTACCCATCACAAGATATGCATAGGANACAACTCTATAACCCACAATACCTCAAATACCTCAAACGACAGCAACAGAGGGAAGAGAAAAACGTATAAGCGCTCCAACGATGAATCAGACAGTTCAACAGACTTTTCCCTAAATGACGATGACTATAATATAGATCCTGACACCAACAAAGGAAAAGTACTCTCTAAGATTATAATTTCTCTAGTTCATTGTACGAGTGAAATTAACCACGTCAGATGCAATTCATCAAATTTACAAGGAGTATTCAATGGCAGGCTTAAGACCGTAGAAAAAACACTGCTCGAAGCTTCACATGAACTTGAAGCCATCTCCAGACTTCCTGAAAATAATGAGACGTTAATTGAAGAAAAT
>NW_017157667.1:0-242 GCF_001652005.2 Ceratina calcarata
TAACGTTCAAAGAAGCCGAGGAATTCGGGGACGCACTTAATAAGTGCGTTATGAGCTACATTGAAGCGCGAAGGAAGAAATCTCTCGCATACGTGCAACCCGGATTCCTGTCCTTTTTTCGCAAGAACGGCGGAATCCTCCTCGCCTGTGACAAGGAGGCGACGGTGAAGTGGCTGAAGGTGGCGACTAAATTCGTCAAGGTCAGAGGTGGATGCGAGCTTCGGGTGGAGGAACGAGAAGCT
>NW_017157668.1:0-242 GCF_001652005.2 Ceratina calcarata
ACGACCAGCTTCCCCACCTGAGGAACTGCTCGAGACCTTCACCGCATCAATTTGTAAGGTTGCAGCGTTTTTTGCGACATGTCGACAGGCAACGCCAGGCCATACATTCCGACGGCGATCAGACGGAGGGCTTATGACATAATCCATGGCCTCGCACATCCGAGCGGCACAGCAACCGCTCGCCAGATGGCTCAGAAATTTTTCTGGCCCAGGATGAGGAAGGACGTTGTCCGCTGGGCACG
>NW_017157669.1:0-242 GCF_001652005.2 Ceratina calcarata
ATACAATACCCGTTTCTCCTCCGGAATCCTTGTTAGGGCCACCTATCCCTAACATTCTCATTAATTCGCATATGCAACATTCCAGAAATTCAGAACGTCGAAGACGGTAGACAGAACCATTGAATTAACGAAGGACGCCCATACAAGGACGAACACGGACGGCGCCTCCTCAACCGACGAAGATCGAGACGTTACATTCCCCGGCTATTCCGGACTCCAGGCCCGACGTCCGACGTGTCCAG
>NW_017157670.1:0-242 GCF_001652005.2 Ceratina calcarata
GTTATTTATTTTCTTTCTTCTTTTCCTTTTCTTTTGTACTTACAATTAATTATAACATAATAAGTTAGCTTAAGTTACGATAATGTTACGCGAGGTTTTTCACATCTCCATTTCCTCGTGGCCTATATGGCAAATGCAAAAAAAAAGACTGCTAATCCCAAGGGGATTTGATCTCAAATGATATCTTATGTTAATTACTTGTAGCTAAATACATGTAAAACGTTATCCTATAAGTCTTCCTG
>NW_017157671.1:0-242 GCF_001652005.2 Ceratina calcarata
TCATTCGGCTCAAGGGCACATTTGACCCCTTATCCAGCTAGGCCCTTTCACCCCCGATCACGTAGAATTCTCACTACGGTGACGGTAATGGGAATAGGCCTTAATCCGGTGATGTACCGTATAAACGTCTTAAGGATAAAGATAAGTCGAACACTGGTACGTATACACGATAGACGGCACGTTAACTCACATACAGTGACTCACGAAAGTATTTGAACACCTACCATGAAATATGTTATTAA
>NW_017157672.1:0-242 GCF_001652005.2 Ceratina calcarata
ATCGACGGCTCTAGCAGCTACTAGCTTTTCACATAGGAACCAATCCACGGGTTCTCAGAGAAAGAAAGAGACGGAAAGAGAGGAAGAAAGACACTGGAGACGATGAGTGGAGTGGGATCATCCGCTTTTTTCACGGTCGCGTCGTAGCGACGGAAGTGAAACTCTTTCAGATACCGAGGAAAGTAACGCTACTTTATCCGAGTATTCCCTCTCCGGTTCGGAGAAATTTTTACTTGTTAGAT
>NW_017157673.1:0-242 GCF_001652005.2 Ceratina calcarata
ATATAAACTCTGATATGAATGTATATACAGGGTGGATTAATAAAAAAATATTAGATGCAATAAGTTGACGTTTTTATCGAAACATGCTGTGATGGAGATCCTTAAATGAATATGTCCTTGTAATTTGGTGAATTAAAATGTTTTTCTTCCAGGCTTATAAAGAAACAAATGACTTAGTGGACAATTCCAAATGATATTTCTTATTGACTCACACTTAGTACTATAGTTTTATAAGCTTTTTA
>NW_017157674.1:0-242 GCF_001652005.2 Ceratina calcarata
ATCCCTTGGAAAAATTTCAAAAATTTCGAAAATTTTTTTTTCGTCAAAATATCGAAATGTATTCTAAAAAGCGTCTAAAATTCCAGACTTTTTAGGTTTGTCTTTCCTCAAGTCAGTTATTTCTTCCAACTTGATGCATGCACACCAAATACCAGAAACTTTTCTTTGAGTGAATACCATAAGACTATAATTTTTCAAAAAACCCATGAATTGATATAAAATTTTGCATGCAGCTTTTTAAT
>NW_017157675.1:0-242 GCF_001652005.2 Ceratina calcarata
CCTTCGTTCCCTTGACATTCTTAAAAATTCTTCACGTGCAGAACACTCGAACCGACGACAGGGGACAGTTTTCAGATTTGCACTTACCAGATGCCAAGGCCGAATTGCCTTTTGTCGTACACACTCTGCTGAGCGCGCGCTGACCAAGCTCGAGGAAAGCTCTGATTCTCTTCGATTACTTTTCGAAAGACGTTGACTTCCAAAATTCACCGCAGAGAAGGATTACCTCTACGTTTCGTATA
>NW_017157676.1:0-242 GCF_001652005.2 Ceratina calcarata
TTGGTGATATCCCTAATGATCAAATACAATTAATAGAAACTGAGAAAAATAGCTCCATCAGTAGCACACGTGTAAAACGCTCCGAGCTCATAAAGGAAGTAAGGGTAACGCTTTTAGGTTCCAGAACAATTGTTTCAAATTGAGTTGATAATACGTTTGCGCGCGAGATGCCAAAAAAAACTCCCGCGACGACATTTCATTCCCGAATTTTCGTAACGTCTCGAAAAATTCGATACCGCGCG
>NW_017157677.1:0-207 GCF_001652005.2 Ceratina calcarata
TGGAAGAACGTGTGAGTAAGGTCATAAGCTGTAAACCAAGTCCTATTCTTAGGCCAATAAGGCTAGAATAAAACAAAACTAATTATATGAATTTTCTAACTGATGAAACCCAATCAATTAATGAATTCTTGTATTTTAAAAAAGTGCATTACATCCTTATAATACATATTAATAATATCAATGAATATTAGATAGTTTACATGAATT
>NW_017157677.1:1325-2093 GCF_001652005.2 Ceratina calcarata
TAATGATAAATAATAACTATAAAATATAATATAATAATAACTATAACTAAAAAAATAATAACTATATGTATAATATAAAATATAAATAATCTAAAATACATATAATATAAAATATGAAATATAATGGCAAAATAATAGTATAAATAATTTCCTGACTTCACCTAATCACAAGACATCAGTCCTTAGACATTCGTAAAAAGCTATGAAACATAAATCAGAAGCCGAGTGGGTAAAAAGGAATTGTACTGAAATCGTTCAAATTGATATCATAAGGGATTCTTAAGATTGACCGATGTTCTATTGTTCGAGGGGAAGAAATAGCGTATCGGCGGAGCCGAGGGGGCGCGTAGGGGATGAGGGAGAGCATTAGCGGCGCTCGTAAAACCGTGTACGCGGTGCTCGAAGCGTAATGCACCGCGAACCGAGTGAGCACGCCTCGTAACGCTCCTTAACAGACCGTATTTACGCTCTCCCCGCTCGAATTATGTAACATGGCCGCGCAAACGGCCCGTGCTGGCCATTAGGAGCCAGTTCGAGGCCATTTTGTCGAGAGCCACCCCTCGTCCTTCTTTTCCTCTCTCTCTCTCTCTCTCTCTCCCTGTACCTCCCACACGCCCCTCTTTTTATCAAAACTTCATAGCAAAACATCGTAACAAAATATTTCATAAAACTGCACACACATGCTTCTCCTTAGCAAAAGCTTACAGGAAAACTTGATTGCAAAATATGATTTCTACAAAAGGACGTTGTAGACTTTATTCAAAATAT
>NW_017157678.1:0-242 GCF_001652005.2 Ceratina calcarata
GTATTTGTTCATGATCGACAATCTTGATTGCGGTATTCGTATCTAATTCTTCGCACAGACAGTACTCTCGGACCTTTTTTTTTGGTGACGGAGGGGAAATCTTCGAAAGATACCCGCCTTCCCGGGGGGGGGGGGAAGACGGGTTATGTGGGATTTTTATCCACTAAAACCCCTCCGGTGGCCCTCCGCCTCCCCCTTAGGGGAGCATCGGCATCGCTAAAAAGCACACTACCGGTACCCCC
>NW_017157679.1:0-242 GCF_001652005.2 Ceratina calcarata
TACGCAATAGATTTATTCATTAACATGTAGTTTTTACGATAATCTCTGTCTCAGAACAATGTACGTAGTAGATTTATTCATTAATAAGTACATCTTATGTCATAGGTTTAAGCATTAATTACAAGCAAGAGTGAAACGGTGTTTTTAAATGCTCCGATTTTTTCACCCGTACTGAGTAAGTACATTGTGCTTTAGCAAATTTGAAATTGCCACACGAGGCCACAAATTCACCTTAGTATTAT
>NW_017157680.1:0-242 GCF_001652005.2 Ceratina calcarata
CGAGTGAGAGAACGGATCGGCGCGACTCTTCTATACCACGCGCCGACGTCGGTGTCCGCGCGGTGGACCGCCGATTCCGCCTGCGTCAACAACGGATCGTAACGGTGTGAACATCGCGATAAAGTAGTTAGACTCGTTAGAAGACGTAGTGCATAGCAGAGTTCTGTGCGGGCCAGGCCGGCCAGCCATTCTTTCTTTTACTGAATGTTCTTGACATCCTATATAACAATATGGAACAAACT
>NW_017157681.1:0-242 GCF_001652005.2 Ceratina calcarata
ATTGTAGAAGAATTGTAAATTTAAGCATCAAATATCAAATAGATAAACATCCCAAAACCTGTTTCACGTTAACGTGAATAATGTTCCGCTTCATTCGTTTCACTATAATCAATCTATACGACTCCAGTTTTTCCATGATTTTTCTTTTTCGATAATTGAATGATTAATCATTATAAGCCACTTGATCAAGAACGTTACATAAAGAAATAAGTAGAATAGAAAAAGAATTATCTTGCTAGACA
>NW_017157682.1:0-242 GCF_001652005.2 Ceratina calcarata
CATGTTGCACCGACTCAGGTGACTAAAAGTAAATTAGTCTCGTTAGATGTTTTATAAAAGGAACGCGAATATTTGTATGTCCACCAGAATGTTGCATCTACAGTTGTATGGCGTGCTAAAGATGATAAACACAATATATGATGCCCAATTATCATTTTATATATTTATGATACTTTTCAACCAAACCGTAACTCTTTATTACATTTACATGAAGATGATACAAAGATCGCTTCGATCTTTTA
>NW_017157683.1:0-242 GCF_001652005.2 Ceratina calcarata
GAATGCAGAATTGCTAGAATTCAATCTCGAATCGCCACGCCCCGACGTGTGCATACAAAGCAGCAGTAGTAGTAGTCGGTGACAAGCCAGACCGCCCAATAGTATCTCGTTACATTAAACAGACGCAGTATACATACATACGTCCAAAGCATATACATATGCATGCATGCACGCAGTGGTGTATATATATATACTGCAATATCAAGTACATCTCAAAGGGAAAGTTTGTTAGGAAAGCTGGT
>NW_017157684.1:0-242 GCF_001652005.2 Ceratina calcarata
ACTTCCTTAGGCAATCTAGTTCTGTTAATTAATAAAAAGTAATTCGTGTTTTTTCAAGATTTTAGCAGCAATAATTCAAAATTTAGCAATTATTATATACAGGGTGAATCACGAATCGTGAGCAAATCATCATGTATAACATGGTTTCAAGATAGCTTTCACGTGATTATAGCAAATGTTTTATCAACTTCTTTCATGATTTTTCAAGGCCACCTTCAATTTTTTGCAAATACATGTATAAT
>NW_017157685.1:0-242 GCF_001652005.2 Ceratina calcarata
CATACTTTTTATTGTATATCTTAAATAATATCCTCGAAATTGACATTATTTCAACCTGAAAATATTCTTAAATCATTGATTATTAAGAATTATACAAAATTACAAAATTCAGTCATTGTTGCATTCATTGAACGTTAACAAGTAAACTTTTTTCATCGAAAATCATTGTTCTTCGTCTGATTTCTTTTTAATCATAGGAAATGCGTTTTTCTAAGGTACGTAAACTTTTGGGATTGACTGTA
>NW_017157686.1:0-242 GCF_001652005.2 Ceratina calcarata
GAGGGAGTCTGAAGACTGTCACGTGTTTCAACGAAATGATGATTCTTTGACGTATACAGAAAACTAGTTGAGATCCTTAAAATTCAGTAAACAGTCAAATATAAAATTGACATCGACGGTAGAAAGAAATCTACATTGGTTTTCCAAGAGAATTCTTCCAAGAGTTTAGCTAAACTGAAGCGAGAACGCGTCGAATCTTTCCGACGGCTGTCGACTCACCTGGCTACCAACCGTAAACAAAA
>NW_017157687.1:0-242 GCF_001652005.2 Ceratina calcarata
CCGAGAGTCCAGATAGGGAATCATCTGTGCCTGACTTGTGTTTCTTTTGAGTTTTTTTCTTGCCGTGACTGCTATTTTGTGAGCGTATGGAGGTGTTAAGTTTATCTTTTTCAGAGCTCACGTTAATGGCGGCTCTTTTTCGTTTTACAGATGACGTGGAGATAGGGAGCCTTTTAGCGAAGGAGTCCTCAGGTTTGGAGATTCGATTACCCGATGGAGGTGTGCGGTTCAGGGAATGTCTT
>NW_017157688.1:0-633 GCF_001652005.2 Ceratina calcarata
AACTTTGGAATTACTGAAACACGTGCGTGATCGGTAAAGTCTCATAAGAGAAAGAACGACTAGAGAACGTTAAAACAAGTGACGGTCCCGAAACTCCTTGCACCCAGCGCGCTCATATTTTTTCCCTCGGCCGAAAAGTGGGGACGACGCGACCATGGTGGGGACCATAGCGCTGCGGAGAGCTTCGCGAACGCGCATGTGCACGCGTGAGGAGAATAGTAGTGGGAATCGAAATACGGGCGAAAAAGAGGGGAAGCGAGCTACCAGGGAAAAAATTGCACCTTTGTGGTGGGGGCGGGAGGGGAGGTCGATTTCGTCAGCTGTCTCTCGGCAGAGGCCGCGATGTCCTGCTGCTAGCCGCTGACAATTGTCCAACATTTTTTTTCGAGTAACAACAATACATTGATTTGTTTTATGCAGATTGTTCGTAAACTATCTTCTGTTGCAACTGGTTACATATTTGTTAAGAAAACGAAGATAATGAACGCGATTTTTCCAATGCCAATGATAATATTTTCATGAAGATTATATGAACTCTTAAATGAAAAGAATTATAAAAGTTTGAAATTTTAACAGTTATTACTTTGTACATTGATAGAGCGCTGTACAAAAATTTTGCGGTCTTATTAAACC
>NW_017157688.1:1552-1921 GCF_001652005.2 Ceratina calcarata
AAAACTTTCCATTACTAAGCAAACTTGAGTTTCTATTTCTTTTTCTAAATCTAATTTCTCACAGTTACTGTATGCTCTAGACAATGCGTCTGCTAAAAATAGCTCTTTGCCAGGTTTGTACTTTACAATTAAATTATATCTTTGTAATCTGAGTCTTATACTCTGTAATCTGGCAGGACAATCATTAATACATTTTTTAAAGATTGCCTCAAGTGGCTTATGGTCTGATTCAACGAGAATCTCTTTTCCGTAAATTTGCTGATCAAATTTAATGCAGCCAAACGCTATGGCTAACGCTTCCTTTTCGATCTGAGCGTATCTCTGCTCTGTTTGAGTTAGCGCCTTACTCGCATACGCCACGGGTAAGCC
>NW_017157689.1:0-242 GCF_001652005.2 Ceratina calcarata
CTATTATTTTTATTTATGGTAGAAACTGTTAGAATAGCATCATTTATGCATATTTTACCTATTTTAAAAAGTGATGTATTTCCATCTACTAGCCTTTTATTACGTAAATCTACCAATATATTGAAAAAATGTAAAATATCAGCTCCGATAATCGCTTTAGAGACATCAGCTACAGCAAAACGCCAGGAAAATGCACGTCGCAGACCTAAGTTTAAAGTTAATAGTTTTTCACCGAAAGTATC
>NW_017157690.1:0-242 GCF_001652005.2 Ceratina calcarata
AATATTAGTATATAAAATTGTCGTACATCGAAGATCTTAGCTCGTTCCTAATTAAATCTCTCATATTTTTCCTCAATTAATCGTATTTTTCCTATTTTTCAGCAAGTTTTAATTTGTTTTTATTAAAACCTGTGATTCAACACTTTACTTAGCATCAACGAATTTGAGAAGTAAGGTTCTCAACTTCTCCGGTATGGTCTAGTGGCTAGGATACCTGGCTTTCACCCAGGAGGCTCGGGTTC
>NW_017157691.1:0-242 GCF_001652005.2 Ceratina calcarata
AAGTTTTAGAAAAACCAAAAAATGAATTTAATCATGAGAGACAATTTGCGATGAACAATATTCGCACCCCGTTTCCCAGCTCGCAAATGATGTTACTATTTTAAGGGAGATAATTGAAATTTGAAGATACTGTCGTTAAGGGTTGGAACCCGAGGAATTAACGTTCGCCACTGCGTGGGGTGGTTATACGCGAAATTGAAATCGTTAGAAGTATACCATAGAAGCGATATCCAGTTGACCTT
>NW_017157692.1:0-242 GCF_001652005.2 Ceratina calcarata
GGTGGAACAAAATCAATGTCGAGTGACACTCGACATTGGAGTCGAAAGGGTTAATATTAAGCTAGCAGTGCCACGATTTTTTTTTAAAACGGCAGGAGGTACAAAATTATTATTTGTCGTACAAATTAGTACAAAATATGTACTAAATATTCCACTAGGTCCGATGTGATTCTGCTGATTTAGTCTTGCTAGCTTAACACTAGGAAGACTGAAACTTAGTATATACCTATATTGCCCAAAGC
>NW_017157693.1:0-242 GCF_001652005.2 Ceratina calcarata
TTTTTTTTAACTCGTTAATGATCATCAAATATCATTATGTTGGTTTTGGAAAGAGACAGTCGAGAATAGAACAGCTATTGGGTATCAAAGAAACATCGTAAATCCGTCAGGTAGGGTTGATAATTCTCGTGAATCAATCAAAAATCAAAAGTCACATTTTTTTCTCGGTAGTATAATTAAAAATAATTAACAACACGATAATTATAGTTATTTTCTTACTATCACGATTATCTTTGACATAC
>NW_017157694.1:0-242 GCF_001652005.2 Ceratina calcarata
GAGAAAGATGGGTCACGGTCAGCGGGTCAGCGTAGCAAGCGCCCGAGGGAAGCGAGGGCAGTAAACCCAACCGCCGGAATAATAGATTCTACTTCCGTGTTACATATAGTATTTTATTCACGACTGAACTTATCGCCTCTTTCCGCTTTATATGACCATCACTGACCTTGTGTTATACATAGGTAGCTGAATTCGTTTTAAGATTCTCTATCATGATACGGAAGCAAAAATATACTGATCCA
>NW_017157695.1:0-242 GCF_001652005.2 Ceratina calcarata
AATTGGCGAAAATTCCCCCATCGCTGCTTTTTCCATATCCCCCGACGTCCACAGCAATGAATTTATAATTCGCATCAACTAGTGCCAATAAGACGATGGAGAACGTTTTTTTGTAATTGTAGTATTGCGATCCGGAATTGGCCGGCGCTTCTATTACTACATGTTTTCCATCTAATGCGCCAATGCCGTTTGGAAAATTCCATTTCGCCCAAAAATCGTCCGCAATTGTTTTCCATGTATCC
>NW_017157696.1:0-242 GCF_001652005.2 Ceratina calcarata
GATTTACAATTGTAGAAGCTGCATGACATCCTGTAAATTTCTTAGTTTCTATAACGTACGTCTTTAATTCGAAGTTGTGATTTATAAAATGACAGGTAACTGTGAGAAAACTGTCAATATTGATACTGGTCCATATATCTGTCGTAAGGCAAACTTATCAACATTTTGAAGTTCTTCTCGTACTCGCACATTTTCTTTGACATATTTTGTATCCAGTAACGTCTTTAAGGTTTTTCTAGTAG
>NW_017157697.1:0-242 GCF_001652005.2 Ceratina calcarata
AATTCATTGATCAACGTCAACGATATTTACTGGGATAGGAGAAAATGAAAATAGAAGAGAGGAAATAATAGACGATCTCAGTTTGAAAAATTAATTTATTTGTATTGCTCATAATGAAGTGAAATTGTTACAATTGCATATATATTAAGTTATTGAAAAATCGTATACAAGTTAAGATACAGAGATACTTAAAATAAATCGTAGTTCTTCGCTTGGTAGCGTTTGCAAAGTCTTTGCAAACG
>NW_017157698.1:0-242 GCF_001652005.2 Ceratina calcarata
TTGTAATATTATAGTTTTTCCAATGAACACGTTATTATTCCACGTGTTCATAAGGGAAAAAGCAGGTAAAATTCTGCCTTTTCCTGTATGGATACTAAAAAAAGAAATATCCTCCAATGTCTCCAAAAACCGAATACAAAAAAGCAGAATTTTACAATAATAGATGTATATCTCGACTTGCCCATCCTTCTTGGTGGAAATTCAGGCATCGAATGGCGAAACAGATCTCTTTTGTCTTTTCC
>NW_017157699.1:0-519 GCF_001652005.2 Ceratina calcarata
ACAATCTACATATTTAATTTTAATTTGAAACATGCTACGTACTTTATCGGAACTCGAATTACGAGGGAACAGTGCGTAATCTGTAGCACTCGGCAATATGGAAAATTCGTTGAAACGAAAACGTGTCTACAGGATTGACAGTTATTGTAATGGAAGAATTAAAGTGCCCACTCCTCGTTATTTGGGAACCTTTCATCCGGCGCGGCACGCCGTGCCACGTTTCGAATTCGTTTGATTTATCTTTTTTCTATCGGTTCGCCGGTGCCTAGTGGCAGTGTAACAGTGGGGCAGTATTTTGGTAGCGGAACGAGCGTGAAAAATAGTAGTAAAAATCGAGGCGAATTGTATCCACGGCATCTGTTATATTACCGAGCTAAATCCTGCGACAATCCAACGGTGTGACAACTTTTCGTTTATCGTACAGAATAGATAATTAAATCGGATGTACAATGCAGAAAAACAAATCCCAGTGTTGTTAGGTGAAAACGAAAAATTAGGCTTTCACACTGGCGACACTCG
>NW_017157699.1:1408-1841 GCF_001652005.2 Ceratina calcarata
GACTTCCTTGGGCAATCTAGTGTTAAAGTACTCATGACAGTAATGGTATGGAACAATGATTGCTTGAATTCCCTTCCTTGGGAGGAACGTCTCAACTGCAGCAAGCAGTGTAAAGGATTTTACTTGCTATGACCGTAACTTTTATGAAACTTTGAAACCCTTTTGGATATAATTCACTTAATTTTCAAAAAAGGAAGTTCGCTACTTGAGGTCAAGAATGTTTTTTACTCGACTTTCGAAACTTCCACCATTATTTTCCCCATATCTTAAAACATTTTCACCCGTGCGGTATCTTTATGGATAAGCGGCACTAAATTGTTGAAAAATGTATTCTTGTTTCTCATGTTTTCTATTACATTTTTATTATCCTTTGCAACATTGAAAATACCCGTTGACAAGCCGCTTGTAAGTATAAATTCCTTGTACGGTGCTT
>NW_017157700.1:0-242 GCF_001652005.2 Ceratina calcarata
TCTTCCGCGTTCCACAATAAAGGGGAAATCATCATTCTTTTTTCGTTTTTTTTTTTTACCCGCTTTTCACCTTTGTCCTTTGACTCTGCCAGAAGAATTACAGAGCTCGGTCGCGGTACTCCAGATTCGGCGTTCAAACCTCTCACGGTCCGGTTTCGATTCTCTCTCTCTTTTTTTTCTTACACACTCGATCGACGATACGTCGTCACTAGTTTAAAAAGTCGTCGAACGGGATCGAGTCG
>NW_017157701.1:0-242 GCF_001652005.2 Ceratina calcarata
CAGCTAGGATTGAAAGTTCTGTCAAGAAAAGAATAGTATTCACGAAACATATTGATCAATGTCCGTAAGAATTAGGCATGTTATACCTAATGCATCTTCTTGAGGTAGGTCCGCGACTTCGTTAGTGTACAAATATTTTAAAAAACTTTTGTACACGTCGTAGGAATATTGTTCGTGCTTTATAACGCTGGGAAAAAAACGTCAAAATTGTATTTATTATACCATATGGTCGTTTCGAGAAA
>NW_017157702.1:0-242 GCF_001652005.2 Ceratina calcarata
CCTCTCGGCGAAGCCACGATTCGGGGCTCTATTCGAGAAAATCGATAGAGTCGCGGTAGCTGCCTCGGGCCAGCCGAATTTCAGTAGAACGAGCGTCGTACTGGTCAGACATTGAAACCGCGAGGTGACCGGCGATAGCGTGTGTTTCCCGTGCATCTTTGTTGCTAGGGGAATGAGATTCCTAAGGAGAAGTGGACGGTGGACAGACTCGTTCAAATGATGAATGAATATGACAAATTAAT
>NW_017157703.1:0-242 GCF_001652005.2 Ceratina calcarata
ATATTATCATTTTCCTATTGTATTTCTTTATAATGTAATAAATTTATTTAAAAATACTTCTACTAATATTATTTTTATTTGAAGTGGTATTTAAATATGTGGTCATTTATTAAAATTTAAAGATCTGGATGAATACACACACACACGCACGCGCGCTTAAATTTAAACAAATAAAATTACCAACAGTAAAATATAAAACGCTATAGTGGCCTCCTTTATTACTGCCTAATTTAAATGTGGCC
>NW_017157704.1:0-242 GCF_001652005.2 Ceratina calcarata
TGAAGTATTTGGTATTTCTCTGTATACTCTCCTCTGATTCTCTCTAATTATACTTTGCGTACAATTAAGTCAGAGAATTAATGGAAGAAATAATAATTTAATAATCCATTAGAATTGAAAATATTAATCTGCTAGAATAGGCCTGGTATATCATTTCCTTGTCCACGCTAAAAAGAAGCATATACAGATATTGTTTTTCCCAATACTTTACTACAAATTCAATTAGTTTCCTCGTTCTTAGA
>NW_017157705.1:0-242 GCF_001652005.2 Ceratina calcarata
CTTCACGTGTTTTGAAGCAGAATTCATGTGCTGGTCATACATATGTAGTATACAAATCGACTTATATGCGCTTAAGCCAAAGGTACCTAGAAATTGACGGTAAATATATCCTCAAATATACCGTAGAATTCCACTTTCCAGGGTGTTTTTAGGGTTGTTTCCGTTGAAATACATCTTCCTCACGTGGTTTGAAGCAGAATTCATGAGTTGTTCACACATATGTAATACACAAGTCGACTTAT
>NW_017157706.1:0-242 GCF_001652005.2 Ceratina calcarata
AATTACTCGCTCAAAAACAGCAAAAGTCATCCATTAACAAAAACAAAAACATCTAACGATCCGAAATACACCCAATACGATAATATAAGAAAATGAGTTTAATTACTTTAACAAACAAAATCACTGGCATACATTAATATCTTTGAACAAAAATTTAAGGCAAAGGCAACCAATGACCAGACAATACACACCACCAATACATAAATAGCGACGACAACCGGCTTTACTTTGACTAGACAGAG
>NW_017157707.1:0-242 GCF_001652005.2 Ceratina calcarata
CCCTGGGGTTCTGGAATGCGTTGACGTAGGGTTTTCCGTATACCCGGCACCAACTGTGTCTTGTGTCTAAAACCGCCAACGTGCTGGCCTCGCTGCCAACTACGATTTTCCAGAGGCGCACTGGACGTCAATAAGAAGGACAAACTTGATCGAGTCAGCATTTGCCACAGTGCGGCTTCGCCGCAAACGGGCTAAGAACTACGGCTCGAGGAGGATGACGACGTTGGCAATGGTATTGGAGC
>NW_017157708.1:0-242 GCF_001652005.2 Ceratina calcarata
TAAAATCGATGAAGTAATCAACCGAGTAGCCCATCTCACGGAATTTGTAAACCGATTCCTTCCAATTAAATGCGTCTTCGTTCCACTGGCCGCCTTCCAGTACAGGCCAACCACCGAGTTTTCGTAAAATGTTTAACAGAGGATCTAAACCTTGTTGCTCGATAAGCGCTAGGAAGAAATTGATATTCTTCAAGAACACGTAATAGATAAACTGCGGATGTTCATAAATTAATAGGAATTGT
>NW_017157709.1:0-242 GCF_001652005.2 Ceratina calcarata
GATTTGGTAGGAGGCGCTAGAAACTTTGCTTCAACTCGACATACGTAGGTTGGCCTCCCCAGGTCAGTGTGCTTAGTCGTTGTGTTGTTTGATTCGGCATCCGGTCTCGGGCGCGGGTGTGATCGAATGTGCATTTCGTAGCTTGCTTTTCTTTTTCTTTTTGTTTCGTTACCCTTGTCTGGTGTGAGGGTGTTGGTTCGTTTGTCGTTTGTTTTTGGTTGTGTTGTTGTGGCAATCGGGCG
>NW_017157710.1:0-1973 GCF_001652005.2 Ceratina calcarata
TCAGGAACCTCCCATTTCAATATCTTACACTAGTTCTGGGACACCCTGTATAGTCGTTTATAAGTCGAAAAGAAAGATATATGGACATATGTATGTTCATATGATTATTTTTTACTCGTTTTCATATTTAGATGTACCCATTGAAGTATTGACATGTATTTATTTATGAAACACACCATACAATACATGTGACACAATAGAAGAACGATCTGGTAGAAGTAGAAGGGGAGCCAAACTCCAGAATAACTCCTCGCTAATAATTTTGGATTAGAGTTTATAAATAACGACATTACAGAAATAAGATCCCAGCCGAGCGTACTTGGCAAACGAAACTAATTTGGAAGTGGCAGATTCTACACGCTTACCGAAAATAACTAGCAGAACTCAATTAATTAGTTGATTCTCAGAGCAGGGAATTGTTTATTCTTTTTTTTTTATTCGATAGGTGTTAAGATGAGAGAGACCGTAAAGAGTGTGAAAACGTTTTTGAGGAGATCTTAATTGAAGAGGAAAACCTTTGGCCGGTGGGGGTGATCGATGGCCGATAATATAGTGGTTTCAATAGAACCGCGACAGGGTTTGATTAATACCGCACGTTTCCAGAAGCTTGCCTCAAATGGATTTTCAATATGGGCGTCCTATGCTGCACCGCGTCACCAGGAAATATTTTCGATTTAATTAAGTCGCTGATATTCGATCCTTCTTATTATTCCATTTCGATACATATTTTAATCATTTTCTGCAGGACACATTATTTGGCCAGCGTTGAAATGCTTTGCTGTAATAATATAAGTCATGTAATGTAATTGCTGAAACACCATTTATATTCCACGAAGATAATGCTGCAGTACATACTGCTAAAGTTGTTAAAGAACACTTTTTAAATAAAAATATTTCCACTCCTCAATGGCCAG
The DNA here is from genome assembly GCF_001652005.2 of Ceratina calcarata. Classification (NCBI taxonomy): domain Eukaryota; kingdom Metazoa; phylum Arthropoda; class Insecta; order Hymenoptera; family Apidae; genus Ceratina; species Ceratina calcarata. Next base: position 915 of record NW_017157710.1, read on the forward strand.
CCTGCTTACTCGACCTTAATAGCATCGAAAATTGGTGGGCAATGCTTTCGCAAGCAGTGTATGGTGGAGATCGACAATTTTCAAATATAAATGAATTAAAACTTGCAATACAACTGAATGGGAAAATTTAGCTCAGGCAAAAATTAAAGAACTATATAATTCTTTACCTAAAATGATGATGGAAGTCATAGAAAACAAAAGAGGATCACATTATTAAAAAAATATAGTTTGGTGCATATATTGTTATAAGAAATATATATATGTATTTTTGTTTCATGAATCATATAGTTCTTTTGCATGAAATATATGTATATCCTTATTTTTCAAGTGTGCTATCATTTTGTCTGCGTCAAATTATGTTTAATTATGTTAAATTATTATTTCTCTTTCAACTAAGAGAAGTCATGGAACTGAAGTCAACGTATGTTATTTTTACATATTCGTAGAACGTTTTCCATATTACACAGAGTTTCCACATTAGCATAATCGTAACACGAGAATTTAAAGATAGCACACGCGTTCTATCTTTTTGTCTAGGAGTGTAGTTCCTTTTGTTTTCGCGAACGAAATTTAAAAGTTAAAAAAGATTACCGACCAACTAGAACAAAGAAAAGAAAGCAATTAGTTGTTTGTTATGTTCACTGAATAGATGCAACATATTCAATGAGATAACTAGCAACTTTATAAATTACACAGTAGGTAAAGCATAAAAAATGGGAAAAGAATTAGATTTGAAATTAGTCGTTCGTCTTTAAATTCACCTGCTCCTAAAAGAATTTCAGTAGGTCAATGTGCCGAAGCCTGACACTCGAAACTAAAACACATGGCCATATCTGTCAGTGACCTGCTCTAAACATCACTGCTGCCCATGTGTTTTATCTTCAAGTACTGGGTTTCGGCACATTGACCCTGTGACGTTCTACTAGGAACAAGTGAACTCAAAAACGAAAGTTCAACTCTAATTCTCTTCCCATTTTTTTATAATTCTAGCTACACTGTAATTTATAAAGTTGTTAGTTATTTCATTGAGTATGTTACATTTATTGAGCGAACGTAACT
>NW_017157710.1:3549-8229 GCF_001652005.2 Ceratina calcarata
GCATGTATACTGTACACCATTTCAATTTAGTGTTTTGGAATTGCCGCTGTTTGGTCACGTGATGGTCCCGAAGGCGGCGCTTGGCTACCTGACGTTGGCGACGGCACGTCAGCATTGCATGCCTATGCCACTGGCAGTCTGCCAGTGGCAGTACAGTACATGTATATATATATAGACTAGTCAATGGTCCATGTATATATAGTCAAAGAATTAAACCAGCTATCTGCATGTGTTAGTTTCCCCTATGGGACAAAATTCAAAGCGAGTAATAAGTCTATGTCTTATTTTTTCAATGCTAGATCTAGTATCGATACTGTTGACTTTTAACATAATTTTGACACGTCAAAATAAAAACAATTTTAACCTACGCTCATCACCACCACGTACATTTCAATTCTTTTTACTTTAACGTGTCAACGTTATGTTAAAATCTAACAGTATAGATGCCTGATCGAGTATTGAAAAAATAAGACGTAGACTTATTACTCGTTTTGAATTTTGTCCCCTAGAGGAAACTAACATATGCACATAGCTGGCTCAATTTCATTGTTACTAGCTGTACCATAGAGATAATATAAAGGGGAGAGCCAGGCCAAAACCTATCGCTCCTCTAGAAAGAGAGAAAAAATTTGTGGCACTATCTATCCTTGTTAAAAGCATTAGAGTATAAAATATTTGTACTTCATTGCACAATAGCAAATATTAACATTTTAAACATTAAATTATATATTAATTCATGTGTAAACATGACCATATATAAAAATATTTGTATGATTATTGGCCCTTAAGAATAGTTAGTTTATTGTACAGTGTTCTTATTCGATACTTTAACCAAGTTTGTTTTTTCTCTCTTTCTATCGATACGATGTTTCCGCTTACACGCGCGCCCATGTCTCGCCTACTCTATTTACTACAATTAAGATCGTCTTAAGCATTTGCTTAAGTCCCTGTTCCCTGTACGAGACAAGGACTGGAAATATGGGACAGACAGGGATAGCAAATTCTTAACACGATATTAAGAATAAGCACTGCGCATGCGCGGCCTACACAACTTGATTGCAGCGCGTGACGACTTTTATAATTACAACTGCGGCAAATAAGAGCTGTACCCCCACCATCGGAGTTTCCCGACCTGTATATACGACCGTGCTTCACGTCTTACACTTGTTAAACTCACTGAGAAGTTGCTGTGCATAAGACGAGTAACGTCAAGACTCTAACCTCTAAGAAAAACGTGACCGCTTGACAGACTAGATGGACCGAAACGAACGAAAACTGTTAATGAGACAAAAAGTAAGTAACGTACAAATAGAGGAGCTGTAGTTAAAACAATTGTGATCAAAAGCTAAAAGAGAGAGAAAGAGAGAAAGAGAGGAAAGCGAAACATAGTAAGTTCAGGTAGTACGACATGAGATATGATGAATTATCAGGTTTTAATTTATTTTTAGATCTACGAAAAAATAAGATTGCAGATGGCTAAGACGATAGTAAGAAACGGAAATGGCCAACGATTTCAAGTCGCACTAGTACACGAGGATTATCCAGATGTCCGTTGGAATCCGGAACAGGCGTCTAACTTTGCTCGATTCATTATGAATTGGATAAAATGGGAATACTGCGACGAATGGTCGGAACGACCGATATTCGAGAGAATGAGCCTAAGGAGAGGAGGATTCATCTTTCGGTGCGCTGACAGGCGTAGCTACAACATCATGCTCTCGAAGTTGGTAAATTTTGCAACCAAGGATGGAAAGAGACTATGGCTCTATGATCCGGTGGTACTAGAAGCAAAAATGTGGCCCTGGATAAGAGATTTTCGATGGCTGAAAGAGCAATATGGGAATAGCCTCGCTATCAGGAGAAGTGCGTACATGAACGCGAAAAATTCGAAAAAACGCTAAACGATGTAACGAGCTTAGAAGGGAGGACATTGAGCCCCCGTTGTGACACGTTACCGACTGTTAACATGTTTAATTTGTACTTGACTATAAATCCTCTTAATAAATAAAAATTTTTGGTCACTTATCTATAAACGTAACAGTAACCATGAATGTCTTACCCCTGCGTCCCTAAATTGCTTTCAACCGAAACGAATGGGAAAATCGAACTGATACACCTACTCCTTGAATACTCACCTTGTTGACAACCCTGATCCAAATCCTGGACTATCATCACCCTGTAAGACGAACAATCGGCTGATAACGACGGACGGAAAGGACGGTTCCCCAACGGCATTCCAGAGGGGAACCGGACCGAACCGAAGACTGAAGAGACAGAACAGATTCAACACTTTTTACGCTGTACAATAGAATAAAGGATAGCGAGAACTATCTAAAAACATTCGAGTGACTGGAAGATACCGTGAAACGAAAAGAGAAATAAAAAATAGAACGATAATGAAATTCGACGAGACGATATAGAAAACAATAGGCAAAATAAATATAAAAAAAGAGATCCACGAAAGACAATACAGAACTTTAGATAATAGCACTTTGCAAGTAGCTAAAACATATATATGCATGTATCGAGAACTTTAATTGTGAAATAACAAGTGTCTTCCCAAAATTTAACAGGCCGAATCAGAATTATGTAATACGACTTGCCGTCGAAAGGAGTTTCAAAGCAAATAATTTAGGACAAATTAATCAATTAACCTGGATGTTCGAAATAATGAATTAGCAACGACCTATAGTTGGTCACAAAAAGATTCGGACACTGATACAATTATAAGTTCTAAGCTCTTTATTTTCAATGAATATATAAGAAATGGCAAAAGTATATTACATTATGTTACATTATACTGTATAGATAATAGCAGAAAAAAAAATTAAAAATGTATTGTTTATTGTTGCTTAAATATTCAAAAATACACTGAAGAACAACGAATTTTAATGTCACAAAAGGTTTCGGACATTGTAATAATTGTACACACGAAACTATAATACTGGTTCATTATATGTAGAAAGTTTAATATTTAATTGGGTATCCCTTATGTTTGACATCATGATATAAACGTTTTGGCATAGCAGAAATAAGTCTGTAAATAATCAATGCTGATTTTTTCTATTCTTCTTGCAGACGAATTTCTAATTCTTCTATTGATGTGATTGATGTTTTGCGAATCGTGGGATTTAATTCCTCCCATACGTGTTTATATACAACTCGTCATGTTGTCTGAGCTTGGATTTGAAATGCGCGTTAGTCTTATTTCGTTTTTGTTCAAAATGGGACGCACAAGAAATTATACAAGTTATGAAAAACGATAATTAGTAACATGTCATTACGAAGAGAAAAAATCGATCCGTGAAATAGCGTGTTCCTTAAAAATGGCCAAAAGTACCGTTGGAGATGTTATAAAACGCTACCGAGACGAAACTCGAATTAATTCTAAACGTCCAAGTGGCCATTATTCATTATTTAATTAAAATATGCTGATGTGTAGTACTATGAGCGTTCTAATATGAACGAAAAATCGTAGTTACCATGCCTCTATTTATAAGCGATTTCATATTCAAAACATTTCAAAGTCAAAACATTATTTTGATTGAAATAGTGATCAGACCGCACCAGATTTGACTTTCCTCTTTCTGAAGAAGTACCTGACGACCGAAAAGTATTTTCATATAAAGATGAAAAGTGTATTCCCGTAAATTCACATTGTGCACTATGTTTGCTTGGTTATCGAGAAAACAGAGCAAAAAACATTAAAATTTGATCGACAAATGTTAGAAAAGACACGTGACTACGCTAACCCCTTAGAAAACATTGAAAATCCCAAACTTGTAACTCGAATTATTTTTTGTCACAGTCGGAAACAGCTCTACTGAATTGAAATCGACCTGGACTACCTTCACGATAACAATTCTCACGACTGTCATCGTGTTCGTGCTCTCTTCATCGACGACGACAACTGCCACCAACAGGTAGCCTGTACGCGATTGTCAAGCTACTGCAACCATTGTTTAACTCACTACAACAACAAAATTAAAAAGAAGAGAGAAGCAAAAATGAAACATCGTCCATGTAAAACCTAGTAGTCTAGGGCTTCCAGTTATGTATGTTACTATGTACGGAGTAGATAGTTCGAATAACAATTGATTTTTATTAAGAATGGGCCTGTATGTTAAGCGGAAGATCAAAACCGGAGCAAAAGAATATCGATAGCGAGCGTTAATATCCAGCGACAGTAAGAATCGCCTAGGTGTCATTTTATTTTTCAAGCAACTCAACACGCGCATTAGTAGCTATTTTCCAATTGAAAACTTTGTGATAGAGATGAGCGGACGACCCGAGCGTTGATGCATTTCTTCGATCGTGTTCTTTTTTTCTTGAACTGTATCACGGTCGTCTCTAGTACAAACCGAAACATGTGATATGTCAACACCGCACCATCAGGCCGATCAGTCCGACAGTCCGATCGAAGTACTGCTTATATGGACTTGTAGCAGGGCTGGGATCAGGGTTGCCGTATGGAGCGATTATAATCGCGCCTCCTCTGCTCCCGGAGACCCCCACTACCGTATTTTGTCCGCGGTTACGCTACTCTTACGCCACGAGGGAAGCCGGTAGGCGCATCAGGCGCATGTCCAAGAGTAGCGTGAGCGTGGACAAAATACGGTAGTGGGGGTCTCCGGGAGCAGAGGAGGCGCGATTATAATCGCTCCATACGGCAACCCTGGT
>NW_017157710.1:9879-11745 GCF_001652005.2 Ceratina calcarata
TCATTTAAGATCTGAAAATAAAACAATTTCATACATTTTTTGAAAAGACAAGAACAACTTAACATGCTACACTTACATTTGACGTTGCATAATTGCTATTACAATTAGAAATACAACATTTGTCTGGCATCTGTAAAACGTACGAGAAACATGCTTTCAATAGGTCGTGCTAATTCATCACAGGTTCATATTTATTAAACAATGCAAATACTACAAAGTTGTCGTACATAAAATAGAGGTTATAGTCATTTTCACCGTATTATTTCTGTTTCCAACATATTAATATATTATTTATGGCACTTAAATAATTACAATGATACACTAAACTTATAAATGACATTTAAACATTTGTAAATTAAAATAAACTCATTAATTACAAAAAAATAATTATTGCACATAATACGAACGGCTTCTTGTCGGCCTGATGGTGCGCTGTTACCATATCACATGTTCCAGCCTGTACTGTGTAAAGTGTAAATGTAAAGATGAAAAGTCTTGTGAATCCGAACGCGTGTACGTAGTAAAACGCGATGAAACTGTGAGGAAATAGTGCGATGGCGATGGGATCTGCGAGAGAATGAAAGAATGTTATGTCTTTTAAATTGCAGCCTCCTGCATGCATTGTACATCCCAGAAATAAAACGATTGCGTTTATCAATCGTCCTCCCCTAGCTTAATTATCTAGTTTCATCCATGCTGTGATGGTTGTTATCGTTATTGTTGGATTTCTTAAATACATATATTTTGATAGGTTCGTTTTTCGTTTTTTTCGCGTATACGTCTAACGATCCCAGTGTTCATTAAGTGCGTCAAGAATATATAAACGTACGTACAAGGGTAAACTAATATTATTGTAACTGATAACGAGAGCGACAACATTAGCGCAGCGACGAGCGCCGCGCGCCGTTTTATTCAATATCCGCTCATTTTAAAGTGTCTAACGAAGAACGGGACACATAGGTACCGGTTTATAATCTGTATAAATTGTAATAAATTATCAGGCGAAATACGATCGATTAAATATATTTTCAGTTTTATTTCTTACCTTGATCCATTTCAGCAATTCGAAAGAAGCCATCTTCTGGGAAAAGTCGAGGTAAGTGTTCAATACTTTTTCAATTACGGCAGCAAATGAATTCTCTTACATGATATAAAGACGTCTCGCATAGAAAATCATATTTTTATAAAAAATCGATATGGATCGTTTCGAATTATTCCAACACTTTCGTATTAAATTCATGTATTCGTCGTATGAAGGGAACAGGAAACGAGCGACGGGAATGCCGTTATTAAATTCCTCTAACGTGCAGCGTGCAATCTAACAATTAACGGTTTATGTAAATACCACGAGCAGGCACGTTCGCGGCAGGGTACCGAATTAAACGATGAATCCAGTAAATTCGATTTAATGACCCGATAAGCCTCTAGCCGGGCCATTCCGCGCAGTACTCTTTCCGAACTAATTTGCCTATCGAGGCAAACAGTCGCATTTCATAATTTGACATAATTTCCGAGCCCCACTTAACAAAGGATGCACGCGATGTATAGGTTGGTTCTTCAACTCCAACGGATAAATGTGAAAAATGCATCACAATAAAAGTCGCAAAGTGCACTAAAAAAAGGACCTAGCTGGATAAGGGGGTCAAATGTGCCCTTGAGCCGAATGAAGCGACGTTTGCGCCATTCGATAGCTTATCAGAAAAGAAACGTTCACTCCAATTTTTAGCCCTATATCTCAACCAGGGGGGTAGTAATCGGGAAAATTCGAAAAATTAGTTTTTTGAGGTTTTTCCTTATTTAACGCCTATATTAACGCCTTGCGAAAAATGTGAGAAAATTCTGACATGTTCGTAGTGCAGTTGGACA
>NW_017157710.1:12168-14817 GCF_001652005.2 Ceratina calcarata
AAAGTGTTAAAAATAATTTTTTCTAAAAAAATTGGAAAGACGCTATTTTTATGTTTATGGTAGATTCGTATTGTTGCAAAGATTGTTCATGAATTTTTCAGATTTTTAGGATTGGTGCGTTAATGTGAAAAAATCAAAAACTATATATGTCTCATGTTCAAGTACGGAGACGCAAGACGCATTTGGCGACGACAGCGTAGTGGGGAAGACTGGAGACTAATGAGGTTTTTTTTATTTGATATTTTTGCAAATAATTTTTTCCTCATTTACTACCGTTGCTTTGGTAACCGCCATATATTTATAGTTCTCTTGGAGCTTCCTAGCTAATATTAATTTTAGACATACCAAAGAGAAATGTTTCGTACTATGAGATCTCTCATTATAGGCAGCAATAAGTATGTACAACCTAAGACTGTAGTGTTATTTTTATTGAAGTTTTTGTAACACATTATTCTATTTGTAACTGTACTTGCTCAATCAATAAACTATTCTTACAAAAAGAAAGGAAGACTGGAGACCAGTAATTGGTGCGTATTTTTTTATGGTAGGTTCGCGTCTTGTCATCGACCATAATTTTTTTTTAACATATGTATTTTTTTTCCTTACATTTACTGTTTATTGAGCAGAGTTCATTACTTAAACAGTATTTTTCAATTGTATTTTCATCAGTGGTTTGTGGCCATACTAAGGAAATACAGGGAGGAAAATAGGGAACACAAGTTTTGACAAGTTTACTGAACGAGGCTAAGCGCGATATAAACAAATTGACGCTCTGCACGCTCAGCAACATTCACGCTCTTCTCAGCGTGCGGGAAAGTGGTCCTTTACGCACGCAAATGTGTGCGCGAACTCGAACTTTGCGCACGATAATAGGAAAAATATTTTAATTGCAGCAATATAGCTGTTTTTATCACTTATTGTTTTTACTGTTTTAAATAATTGTATGCTTTTGTGCCTTGCGTTACCGTTAGAATTTGTATATACAGGGTGTCCTACTTAACATTTTTCACGATTTTTCAAGTACTTACGATGATCTGACAATTACGCCTCGGAGAACATTTTGACGAAAGAAAATTTAAGTTCACCCATTTCCGGACCTAACACTAGTTCTGGGACACCCTATATAAGCGGCGAATTAATATCTCTTTGGGGATATTAAAGAGTGTCTGGCTCCCACCTAATCTTTGGTACGTAGGAGTAATCACGGAACGGGGTGAAATTTATTACCAACTATTATTAATTATTCTTAGACCTCTATAAATCTCCTTCCGGACACGATAAAGGACGTTCCGATTCCTATTTCAATAATTGATCTTAAGTTGTGACGGAAGCGCGTAATATCAAGTAAAACTATTACAAAATTTTTTATAAAACATTATATAATAGAAGTACAAGAGAAACACCGGATTCACATAATTAGAAGAATTAATATTAGAAATTTCCATACTGTTCGTTACACTAATATTTTTAGGTGTAATAAATCATGAAATGCTTACTTATTACGAATAAAACAGTAACATGTACTTATTGTGAAACGCCGTTCTCGTACTATGTTCTGATACTTCAATATTCAATATTCCGATCGACCCAATCGTTTCGGGGATCTTCACGGATGTTCGCTTACGTTCAATGATAAAGGCCTCAAGTTCGATCTTTTCGAAACGGTAAACGTTTGAAGCGATCTAAAACCTAAGCCGACTGTATGCAGATTGAGAGCGAGACTCGACCGTTTTCTATCCAAGACAACTATGCTCGTGTTCCCGAGAGTCTAGTACCGTTTCACGCGAGCTTGAAGGGTGGTGGGGTCGCAGCGAACTCCCGCCACACAATTCAGTATACACGGTAAAGCACTGAGATGCGTAGAACGATCAAAAACTGAACTGTGCTTACAATTAGTCCTAGATTCTCGGGAACACGAGTACGAATTCTCATTATGCGAAGGCCGGCTACTCCTTTTCGAAGCGGTGTTTATTAGTACGATATACTAGCATAAGAAACGTTATAGCGCTTCTTATAGCTTGTCACCGTATTGACTTCGGCGAACTCTAGTTTTGGGATACCCTGTATAGATATTAATCTCACAATATTCAAATAACAATTCAAGGGTCTGGACGTCGAAAATTGCTTCTTAGAAAAAATATAAATTTCACCAACTGAATTTTGGAAGAGTTAGGAAATGTTAATCGATTGAGGGATCGAAAGCAACAAAATTCTCGCTTGTCACCATGTATTCTGGAAGATGAGAATCGTGGTGCCGTGACAAATAGACTGCGGATTTTTATGCAAAATAAGATACTTGTGGATTTCTAGGATATACAGTAACTTATTAGGATATATAGTAACTTAAAAAATTGTGCTTTATACAGATATTTACTTTATCATTTAAATATTCTAATATACATTCTGCATATTTTTATACAGTTAAGAGCAGAACTGAATACACGCTACTTAAAATTGAATAACTTTTGTAAAATTGGACCAAACAACCTGAGATTTTTTGAGTAGTCAAGAGGATTATTTTGCTAAATTACGTGTATAAAAGATTGCGAAAAAATTGAGATGAAGTACAAAGGTAAGGAAAAATGTGAAGGTCGCGTTTTTCGACCTTTTTATCCGGGGTTATAATGATAATTAAAACAACATATATAT